>NW_024465413.1:0-170788 GCF_017591425.1 Ochotona curzoniae
ATTGTTGCTTACATTGTATTATGTAGTACAGTTTTATAGGCGCTGGGGATTCCCCCCACCCCTTCCATACCCCTCCCCCCATGGTGGATTCCTCCACCTTGTTGCATAACCATAGTTCAAGTTCAGTTGAGATTCATTGCTTGCAAACACATGCCTAGCGTAAAGTTCAGCGTCTTATTGTCCAGATAAGTTCAGTGGCCTCTTGGGGAGACCTTCTATGGTCTGAAGATAGGTCTAACAGAGTAAAGATCCGGTCAGTTAAAAGCCCCAACAAGGCCTCAGTATCAATATACAACATTATGGAATTGCAAAAACATGGAAGCAACCAAAATGCCCATCAGCAGAAGATTGGATAAGAAAGCTTTGGTTCATCTACTCCATGGCATACTACTCAGCTATTAAAAAAAACAAAATGCAGTTCTTTGTGGCTAAATGGGCACAACTGGAAACTATAATGCTAAGGGAAATGAGCGAATCCCAAAAGATTAGATACCACATGTTTGCCTTGATTTACACTGTATTTTTTTAACCCATTTTTCTATAGCATAGTTTTGTGATTCACATCTGTTTTTGAGCTGCAGTATTTAAAATAAACAGCAGCATGCCTTCTTAACAAGGTTGGCAGTATATTAAACAATTATACAGAATGGTTGGGGTATATTCATTTGCTTATAAATGCTGTTAATGTTTATGGGTTCGATATGTTTACACATAAATGTGAGACTTCAGTAGATCTGAAGCCTTCAACTGAGACTGTGGATATTAAAGCATGAAATCGGACTGGAAATTACTTGTAAGGGGGAACCATTCCCATGGCTTTGACTAGTCAGTTTTACCTGGTTGTTTTGGCAGTTTTTGCAGCTACTGTGGCACTGGTTGCATCAGTGAAGAGATGCCTGTGTTTGTTGTCTGTGACTGGATTAGAAGATCCTCCATTGCTGAGTGTGTGGTTGTAGTGGTGCCAAACATGTTTGTGCAAGCATGCAACCTTTTGCCCATCCATACACAGCTGCTCAGACTGCAAGAGGGTTGTGCCTGTAGCAAACTGCTGTTCTTCTGAAGGATTATATATATGTTATATTATATATATATAATATGGTATGCAGATTTTGAGTTGTTTAAGTGTCCTCCATACTGATTTCCATAAAGGCTGCACCAACGTGCAGCCCCACCAGCAGTGGAGTAGGGTTCCCTTTTCCCCACATCCTTGCCAACAAGTGTCGTTGGTGTTCTTTTTTATGTGGGCCAATCTTACTGGTATGTTGTGGTACCTAATCGATGTCTTCATTTGGACTTCCCTTATTGCCAGGGAACTGGAGCATTTTTTCATATGTTTGTTTGCCATTTGGGCCTGTTCCTTTGTGAAATGTTTGCCCATTTCTCATGCCCATTTCTTGAGTGGTTTGTTTGTTTTGGTTTTTTGGTTGTTTTGAAGTTCTTTGTATATCCTGGAGATTAGCCCTCTATCCCCTACATAGTGTGCAAAGATCTTCTCCCATTCTGTGGGTTGCTTTTTTACTTTGCTGATTGTTTCCCTTGCTGTACAGAAGCTTCTTAGTTTGATGAGGTCCCATTTGTTTATTCTGTTCTCAACTGCTATTGTTTTGGTGTCCTTCTTAGAAAGTCAGGACCTACTCCTAGGTCTTGCAGCGTATTTCCTACATTTTCTTGCAAGAGCTTGAAGGTTGCTGGATGTAGATTTAGGTCTTTTATCCATTTTGATTGGATCTAAGTGTATGGCAATAGATTAGGGTCTATCTTTTTGTTTCTACAGGCTATCAGCCAGTTGTCCCAACAACATTTACTGAAGTGGCCTTCCCATTTGTTTGGACTGTCGTTGGTGTTTTTGTCAAAGATTAATTGGCTGTATCTGTGTGGGTTCCCTTTTGGTGTTTCTGTTCTGTTCCATTGATCTTCCTCTCTATCTTTGTTCCAGTACCAGGCTGTTTTGTTTATAGTATGTCCAGAGTTCCGGAACTGTGATTCCCCCGCTAACTTCTTGTTCTATAGGATGTTTCTAGCTATTCGTGGTTTTTTGTTTCTAGCTATTCGTGGTTTTTTGTGTTTCCAGATGAACATTTGAATCATTATGTCCAGTTCCGTGAAGAATGTTTTGGGCAATTTGATTGGAATTGCATTGAAAATATATATTGCCTTTGGTAGAATAGACATTTTAATGATATTGATTTTACCTATCCAGGAGCACAGGATGTTATTTCTTCTTTTGAGGTCTTGTTCAATTTCTTTTTTGAGTAGTTTGTTGTTTTCTTTGAATAGGTCTCCTACAATTTTGGTTAAATTTATTCCCAGATACTTCATACTCTTCCCTCTGTTGTTTTGAATGGTATCTTGTTGGTTAGATCTTTTTCCACCTTGGGGCTGTTTGCGTACACTATGGCTGTTGATTTTTTGTTCATTAATTTTGTGCCCTGCCATTCTGCCAAATTCCCATATAGGTTCTAGCAGTTTCTGTATTGAGTCTCCTGGTTTTTCTATGTACAAGATCATGTCATCTGCATATAGTGAAAGCTTGACTTCTTCATTTCCTATTTGTATGTCTTTGATTTCTTTGTCTTGTCTTATGGCCTCTGCAAGTACCTCTAGGACTATGTTGAATAGCAGTGGGGATAGCAGACATCCTTGTCTTGTTCCAGATCTCAGTGAAAAGGGATCCAGTTTTTCTCCATTCAGTATGACGCTGGCGTTGGGTTTTTCATATATTGCTTTGATTATGTTGTGGGTTGTTCCTTCTATGCCTTCCCTGGTTAGGATTTTTAACATAAAGTGATGTTGGATTTTGTCGAAGGCTTTTTCTGCATCTATTGATACAGAAGGATTTGAACCTTTCTGCGTGGTCTGTACTTATAGCCTGGGTATTTTCTCTTTCTGTAGTCTCTCTGCCTCCTGGAAAAATGGCCATTTTTCAGCCTCTGTAAGCTTTTTTCGCTGGTGTCCCAGCTGCTTGCTGATGTCTGAGTTCTGCATTCCTGGATTCTCCTGAGCTACCAGGTTTCTCTGATGTCGGGACCATAGTATGAATGTGTTCATGGGTCGTCTGACTCATTCTTGACTGCTCTCTTTACCTTGTCACCCTGTTTCACAGTTTGTCCTAGAGTCCATCCAAAATAAAGAGGGATTTTTCTCCATGGAGTATCTATTTGGTTGCTGTTCAGCTGGCATGTGAAGATTGCTGCTCAATACGCTGAACATATGTACAGGTCAAAAAGCCGGGGGGTAGGGGGGAGTAAAATTTGAAGATGCAGATTTTGGAAATTTATTTCATCACTCAAAACTTGCTTTTCTGGGTGTGGTCTTTTTTCATCTTGGCTTTTGTAATGAAACGCTTATTTTCCCTCCCACAACCCCACACCTGGTAGTCCCACCCCAAACAGCATACTGACACCCTATCAGCCACCCCTTTTCAAGGAAAATATGATTAGGTATCACACTGTTATTCTAATCTATGGCCTTGGAACTCTAAAGATGGCAAAAAGGTCTTTACAACTTCTTATCCAATTTGCTTCAAAGGATGCTGGACACTGCACACATAGCTTATCTTTCCCTGAGGAAGTGCATTTTGCCTTTGAAAATCAAAGCTTGTTTTTTCTGGGAGGGGGACTCTGGGGTGACCCTGATGGTCATTGCAAGAGAGCATGGGAATCCAAAGTTGGAACAAAGCAAGGACCAGAGAAAGCTCCCTCCCTAGTCCCAAAGGGAGTTTACGGGTCTTTTGCTTCTGCAGACTGCTCAGGGCTCCTGACTGTTGTTCTGATGACCTTGGATCCTGTGAGGAAGGTTCTGGGCTTCTTCCAACCCATGTGGTAGATCCAAATGGGATTGGATGACCTCAGAGTTCTTGGACTCTGAAGGCACTCCAGTTCCACAAATGTGGACTGGGATCAGATGCACTGAGCCAGGGCAGACTCCAACACCCTCTGGTGTCCTGGAGGACCAGAGCAGATGAGGGATGGACTAGGCTACGTCTCAGCCCCTACTGAGCCATGTGTGAGCTGTGTGTGTGTATGGGTGAGTCATGGTGGGGCAGAAATATCCAACAGCAAGAACCAGTTTGGGTTGAAGGCCAGCCAGGAAAAGCCACTGTTCTTGCTAGGACAGGAGGTGAACTGAGTCAGGCTGGCCCATGAATGCACTCGTATGTGAAAAATCTGGCCTGGGGAAAGGTTCTGATGGAGGAACCTGGGCAACTCCTCTGGCAGGACACAGGCCCGGCAGGTAGGTGAAAGAAACATGATAGGAAACAGCCCAGAAAAGGTCATGGAAAGTTTCCCACTGGAATACATCTGCCAGGGTTTGGGGGCAGACCAGGCTGAATCAGTTCATGTCATCCACTGGCAAATCCCAGCACCAGAACAGTGTGGGTCGAGCCTGGTTTGGTCGTGACGAAGGCCGATGCACAATACTGAATGCCAAGGTGAGGTTGCCTGTCCTGGATGTGACCACAGTGCCCAAGCAGCATGTGTGAAAATCAGGATGGGAGGGGGCAGAGCCAGTAGGGGAATAAGGAGTGGTTCCTTTGCTGGACAGCTACTCTCACTGGAGAGGGTGAGCTGGAATGTGGGCAGACCAGACTAAGCAGGGCTACAACACCTGTGCACCTCATGTGGACTAGATCAGGGAAAAGCCAGGCTAGGCTAATTATTCCTACTGGTGCAAAGAAAATTACAGTGAGTGAGGGTTGTTGGGATTTAGCCTCAGCATCAGTTGGTAGAAGCTGGCACTGGGCCCTAGTTCTGTCAAGTCAAACCACAGAACTACCTGGAGAGAGCACAAGCCTGCAATGGAAGAGGCCTGGGTGGGAAATAGTGGGCTCCTCCCTTTTGGGTTACCACTTCCATGGGAGGACATGAAAACCAGGACAGTGGCTGGGGTGGAATGGGGTGCTGGAGATACTGGACTACTGCTGCACATACTGACAAACACAGATGTGGGTGGGCCTGGTGGGGATTATTGTGTGTTGCTCCAACTAGGTTGCAGCTCACACTGTTTATGCGAGGGCCGAGTATGTACTGGGCAGAACCGGGCTGACTGCAAAACCCATTGGTTTCAGTGGAAGTCAGGGTTGAAAACAGAATCAACCCAATGATCACAACCCCAGCTGATGAGGGTGATGGACTGTGCCAGGCCCTGCACTTGCTAGTACATGCAAGAATCTTCTTGGAGAACACCTCAGACAAAGTTTATTTGGCTATCTCCCCAAGTGAAATCCTGGACTCATAACCCTAACCCAAGAAAAGACAGAAGACAGAACAGGTCAATCAATCATCTCAGCTATAAGTTGGCAGTGAAATACTGGGCAAACGAAGACTCTATTATGGACTGTGTCAATCAATGGATTCTTCAAAGACCTGACCGTGCTTGGAGTGGCAAGATTGGCAGCAATTTATAACTGTTGAACTATCAAAGCCACTTGATCAAGAACCTCGGAGCATGCCCTGATCCGAAACCTGGGGAGGGTGGTAAATTGGGTGAGCCTTCTCCCTTAATACCCCCCTTTAAACATGAAAGAAACAATATGCAAATGATAGTCATACCCACTTTCCTATCGCACTTGAAGCTTTTACCTCAATTAACTATGTAAAGATTGTCAAAAATAATTTAAAAAAAAATCTAAAACACAAAGGCACTCCAATTCCCCATGGTTTCCTTGGCAGTTGGGATGTATTCCTCGGTGTCTGTACTGTTAGCCCTAGGTGAGGATCCAGGAGACTCAAGGGTTGGGATAGAAACCTCCTCTTGTCCACCTGCTCCACTCTGGGGATCCCCCCTCCACTCCGTGCACTTGACCTCCTGTTAAGAGGTTGTTAGGATCACTCTTGATTCCCACTGTATGCCTTCATAGTTTTGCTATGTCTAATGCTGATTTGAGTCTGTTCCCTATAATTTAACTTTTATGTTCTTGACATATGCCTTGTTAAAGTTCTAAGCCAGTTTGGACTATCCTAAAATCTGCCAAGTTCAGAATAATGATGCTTCAACACAATAAATGGCTAAATACAAAAGTGAAAACAGTCACAAGAGAGCTGAATAGTATCCTATAGCTATTTTAAGGTGGATAGAAGCTGGTTCTGTCTGTGTATTAACTAAAATTGAAATGTCAATGAAGTAGTCACAGGATGTGGGTAAGAACTTGCATTTTCTAACATATCAGTCACCCAATACCATGTCAATTTACCACATAATGTTGGAAATAGTTGTTGATGTTATGTTGGAGCTTTTAATTGGTCAGAACAATATTCTGCCAGCTCTGCTTTTAAATCAGAGATAGTCTCCCCAAGAAACTGTTGAATTGATCTGGACAATAAGATGCTGAACCATATGCAGGATACCTGCTTGCAATGAAAGAAACCAGACTGGTTTTGAAGTGTAATACTGCAACAAGGTGGAGTAATTCTCCATGAGGGGAAGGTACGGGGAGGGACTGGGGGAACCTCAGAGCCTATGAAACAATGTCATAAAATGAAATGCAAGGAAAAAAAATAAAATCAAAGTTTCTTAGCACAATTTTCTGTAACAGGAACACACACACACACACACACGCATCCTGAATCAATAAAATTCATTTGTCATTGTTTCTTTAGCTTTCTTTAAAACATAACTGCAAATTCTATGGAAGTCATCTATACTAACTATAGTCATCTATAAATAGTAAGAAAATTTAAGTGCATTCAGCTCTTCAGTGAGTGAGTCACTAAAATCATAATCAGTTTATTCAAAAATATCATATCAAAAATAGAGATGGTTTGGTAACTCAATTAAGCTTTGGTTCCTAGATATATTAAAGAACTGATATTTTATTGTTGTTGTTCACTAGAAAGCAGTATCCTGTTGAATTCATTCCCTTCTTCATTGTCACATAACAAGTGACTCTAAAAATGAATTCTCATCTATAACTAAATATTAGGTGTGATTAACATATCATCTGTTGGGGGCATTGACCATTTCCTGCCCTGGGATTGGCCCTTTGCCCTGATTGGTGTGCCTTGGGCATCTTTAAGCTGATTGGTCATGTTTGACAGATAAGGGGCAGGGAGGGGGTGCTTGGCAGGGGAGAGGCTGGAGCATAACAGTCATAGTGGTCACAATGGTCATAATGGTCACAACAGAAGATCAGAATAAAGCGCCTTGGAGACTCTCTCAAGTGTCGGGTGATTTCTTCTGCCAGACAGGAGGACCCACAATAACTGGTGCTGTGACTAGGATAGAAGATAATTGGTGCTGTGACTGGGATAGAAGATAACTGGTGCCGTGAATCGGATAGAAGTCAGCTGGTGAATGTCAGGAAGGTAAGCTGAGCAGATCGTCAGGGAGCCACTTATAGCGGGAATTAAATTACAATTGAGCATTTTGCTCAGGAAGCTGCAGCAGCAGGGGGCCCATTTAAGCTGAGGTTTCAGGTTACCTCAGGAAGCCACTGATAGCAGCAGGGATGTGCATGTCAAGTTTGTGGGTTAGCGACGAACCAAGTTAGTCAATTTCATGGGGTAGTGTCCAGTCAAGTTCGCGGGGTAATGACCATTAAAGCTTGGGTCTAGCAACCATTAAAGCTCGGGGTCTAGCAGCCATTCAGATTCATTCAGGTTCACTCACGATTGTGTTTACTACCCACTCACGAGGTGTTTACTGACCAATCACGATCACGTTTACCGCCCACTCATGATTGCGTTTACCGCCCATTCACGATTGATGCTAGTTTACTGCCATTCAGGTTTGCGATCTAGCACCCATTCAAGTTCGCAGTTAAGGATCAATTTAGGAATTTGACAATCGGTCAAGTTTGCAGGTTAGCGATGATCAGAGGTGTTAAAAATATGGGCAAGTTAACTTCTTCAGTGCACATGCAGCCTTTATTGCAGAAACTGCTGACAGTACTGTTGTTTTTGCAAACTGTGCAGTGGACTGCCCCATGGTTTCTGAATGAGGGCCTTTTGATCCTGCCATAATGTAAGCACTTAGGCAGACTTATCTAGGGCAGAACGACAGGAGCCTCTCCCTCCAGGAATGGTCAGGATTTGGACATTGATTAAGTCTTGCCTTGCAGATGGCGCTAATAAATTCAAAGGACTTATACAGGAAGGAGAGAAAGTCTTTCTGAGATGCAAAAAAATAAATAAATGAATAAATAAAAAATCTATTGATACCTGCTCTGGGGTTCTTTATGCCTAAGCTCATACAGAGGAAAAGGTTCAATATGTTATATCTCTTTGCCTTCATGCTTTTGCAGCTTGGAGTGTCCCCCAGTGTTATAAGACTGATAATGGACCTACCTATACAGCCAAAGCACTTGATAACTTTTGTTCTGAATTTGTGATTAAACACTCCACTGGCATCCCATATAATTCCACAGGCCAGACTGTGGTAGAGCATGCCCACGCGACTCTCAAAGCATTATTAATAAAACAGAAAGGGGGAGTAGGAGCCACCCTATATCCCAATAGTCCTAAACATCAATTGGCTTTAGTTACTTATATTTTTAATTTTTTGATTTTGGATTTGGATGGCCATTTGGCTGCCGAATGCCACGCTGTTGGCACAGGCCCCTGCAAAATTTGGGTGATGTGGAAGGATGTTTTAACAAAACAATGGATGAGCCCTCATCCTGTCTTCCGACGGACATGAGGAGCGGTTTGTGTTTTTCCGCAGGATTCTGATGGACCGGTGTGAGTGCCAGAATGTTTGATGCCAGTGATAAGAAAGCCGGAGCAAGATGAACCTGTGGACGTGGTGGATGCTGACCAGCCTGATGTTCATTCAGATCAGAGAGGAGACAGCCAGAATCTCCAGTTATACCTGCACCATAAAAGTGGTGCGGCAAATATTGCCTTGCTGTCTGGGGCCTTGGAAATGGCCCCCAGAATGGACTGCTGTCAAAGTACTGTGACTCCTAGAAGAATAGCACCTGATCCTGCTGTGACCAAATTATTTCCTACCTGTTCAAATTCTGCCTTTGTGGGGTATAACTATATATGTGATAACCTTGTTCAATCTATTTCTGCTCAGTCTTGGAATGTCTGGGTACTTTGCACTAGTAGGGGTGGGTGTTCAGATATATCAGCTTTTGCATTTATTGATAAGGTAGTGATAAGAAATTGTAAGTATAATAGTAATAGTTCTAGAATATGGGAAGAAAATGTTAAAGTTAATTGCAGTCGTGATGTTATCTATAATGTTATTTATGTATGTGTACAAGCTCCATTTATGTTTATTGTTTCCATGAGTGCTAATGTTACCCTTTTGAATTTTTCTGTAGTTAAGTGAGCCCTTAACCAGTGTTGGAATGGCTCTGTCACTGCGGTTCTGGTATGCATTCCACAACTTATTTCCATCATATGGGGACCTCCCTCCTGTGTGCTTAGTCTACCTGGAATGTGTGTCACTCCCTCTATTGTCACCAATGGTTCCTGAGCATTGAATCTGTCCACAGAGTTATCCGCTATGCTATCCCCTAATGGAAGCTGGTCCATATGATTTGATAATTTGACATAGGAACCAAGATCCCAAATTATAGCCATAAATAGCACCAAAATAGAGATTGCCATGGTAGAGCAATGGACAAATTGGATACTAAGGGATCTTTCCTTTGCACACCAATGGGCCAGTATAGTATCCCTGGGCCTTATCTTATTAATTATCATTCTTTGGGGTTTGTGGATGCTTCATCCTTGAGCACAGCATCAGCAGGAGTAACAGCGGCTGCTAGGGCAAGCTGTGCTTGCCCTTCACAACGGAGAATCCCCAGAAGTCTGGCTAGGCATGCTGGACCGGTAGCCAGAGATGGGTAAGTATCCGATACGGCTTCAGCAACCTAAGACAGGTGCCACGTTCCTAGCCACGTGGTTAGCCCATGACAGGTAAGGGCAGCCAAACTCAGAACACCTAAGACAGGCACAGTCCCTTGCTTAATAAAACAAAAAGGGGGAGCTGTTGGGGGCACTGACCATTTCCTGCCCTGTGATTGGCCCTTTGCCCTGATTGGTGTGCCTTGGGTATCTTTAAGCTGATTGGTCATGTTTGACAGATAAGCGGTGGGGGGGGGGGAGGCTTGGTGCAGTTGGGGCTAGAGAGTAATAGTCACAACAGTCATAACAGTCACAACAGAAGATCGGAATACAGCGCCTTGGAGACTCTCTCAAGTGTCGGGTGATTTCTTCCTCGGGATGGGAGGACCCCGGATAATCATCCTTTAAATCCCATTTCAATGTACTTCAAAAGTAAAAGAGGAAGTCTTACCAAGTGAAAGAAGGAAACACTTCCCTGCAAATTAATCTTACAATTAGATGGGAAGTTATGTCATAAAACTTCATCATTATAAGTACAAAATGCCACAGCACCATCTAGGAGGATGCCATAATCTTCTAAAACACTAAAAATTTTAAAAGCAGACCTTAATCACCAAATATGCTTTACCCAAGAAATACAATGGTGTGTTAGTGTTAACTACTTTGGGATAAATCATCATGCAGACTCATCCAAAGGAAGCCATTTAAATGTAACCTGCATCCTATTTACCTAATAGATGTTAGTATTCAACACCAACATGAATCGAAGTAGTTATTTGACCCTATTTCTGAATTCAGAAGTGTTTTCAAGTATATGTAAAAATGTTCATTACATTTGTGACTTTACACTCAAATGGCTTTTTAAGAAATTTTCAATTTTATTGGAAAGAAAGAGTTATAGAGAGAAGGAGTGGCAAGGGAAAATTACAGAGAGAAGGTGAGAGGGAGAGAGAGAGAGAGAAAGATCCTCCAAGGTTGGCTACGCTCCCCAAGTGGCCGCAAAACCTGAATGTGAGCTGATCTGAAGACAGGATCCAGGATCCAGGATATTCTTCCAGGTTTCTCACATGGGTGCAGGGTCCCAAGACTTTGGGCTGTCCTCCACTGCTTTCCCAGGGCACAAGCAGGGAGCTGGATGGGAATCGGGGCACCTACGGGATGAACCAGTATCCATATGGGATCCCAACACATGCAAGGCAAGGATTTGACCATTGAGCCATCATGCCAGGCTGTCTTTGCCTTTTCCTGCATATCCTTTTGGCTGTATGACAAAAGAAAAAAATGACACCTGTCTCTCTTGAGCTGTTCAATGTGCTACATTTCTGAATTTCTATGTTACAAAAATACAATGTGACATACTTACATTGCCTTGGAATCTCTTGTGACAGACATGTGCATGCAGGTGAATAAGCCTGCTTGCACAAACCATCCACACCTTGGCTGCAAGACAGGGCCAAGAGACCAATCAAGGGTGTAATTTAACTCTGCTCTTGTTGTTGATCTTATGCATAGATGATCTCATTTCCTTTTTTCCTATTAACTTGGAAGGCACAACAGCATAAAGTGATCTTTATGCTGATAGGTTAGCTGTCCAAATTCCCATCATAGCCAGGCCTGGGTCAGATTAGTCAAGAGCCCAGACACCCATGTGGGTTTACATCTAGATAGCAGATGTCCTGGGCACTAACTCCATCATCTGTTGCCTCCAAGAATGAATTATCAGGAAACTAGATTGAAAGCATTACAACCAGGATAAATAGGCATGATCATGGTTTATCAGTTGGTTTAATGTGCTAAATTAATGTTTTTACATAATCAATTATGACATTACTTTACTACATTGCATACTTATTTTTCAGGTTTTTTTTTATAGATTATAGAGTTCTAGTTTCATTGTAATCTTAACATTGTGTATTCTTGAAATTTTATTAATGTAAGAAAAAGACAGTATTTTTTTCCAAAAGCTAACAGGAAATAATTTAATAATTTAACTAGAGAAGTCTAAATCTGGTCTGGCATGATGGTTCAGCATCTAATATCTTACTTTCAAGTGCTTAGATTTCATATCTTGCCAGTTTATGTCTCTCTCTGTTACACTTCCCATTCAGGTGGCTGGATCCAAGAACAACCTTGACTCCAACCAATTCTGTGAGGTTTGTTGCTATTAATTGCATGAACTGCATTATATCCTGTATCTCCCACTATGAATATAACTTCTCTTCATAGGAGCAGGGAGAAATAAATTATCTAGCTGCTTTCAAGCTGGGCTGATGCAGAGTGGTCTTGTAAGATTTGACTCTGATTTGCCATGATTGCTTCTGGTTTTCTAACACTTTTGAAGTGGATTCAATAGTGTAGAAATGTAAAGACCACTCATCAGAACAGGATGTAGAACACTACCATCCGATATGATTGAAAGAGCAAAATGGTGCTAGCTTCGGCAGCACATATACTAAAACTGGAAAGGGCAAAATGAAGAATGCCAGAAAAGAAGGACCCTATTCCACAGGGTGCTCAAGAGGGACAGAGAAGAGACTAGGCGTTCCTTTTCCATCCACTAGCTCATTCTCCAAACAGCTTACATGGTTGGGGATGAGCCAGGTTGAAGATAGAATCCTGAAACTCCAGTCTAGGCATCCTGTATCTGTGAAGGAGGTTAAGAACTTGGGGCATTTTCTAATTCTTTCCCAGGTGCATTAGCACAGAGGTGAATCTGAAATGAGCTTCCTAGGTGGCAGTCTAAACTTGCTGAGCCACAACCCTAAGCTAGTTTTAACCTGGAAGGAGTTGTTGAAATAGTTACAGCAGGACATATAAGCACAGAAGGAATGCCCTAACTCTCGCCAGCTATATAAGCACTTAATCCAATGCCATGTGGTCTCCTAACACCACTCTAGTAAGACAACCTAAAGGATTCTTATTAATAATTAAGCTTCAAACACCATTGAAGTTTCTTGAGAAACTTGCTGAAGGACAACTGGTAGCTTGAGTATAATATTCATGAACCCAACAACACTTTCTTCATGTCAGTCCCACAAAACACATTTGGCTGACATCCAAAAGACACAAAACGTTGTTAAGAGATCCTATGCTTCACTGACCATGTGAGGTCCACTTCCAGTAGAGGCTATGGCTAATACAATTATGTGCTCTTTTTCTCCTAGGTCTCATTTATACCTGTGATGGGTTATTCTAATATTCAGTAGCAAAACACAAAACTTCCATCTTCTGATAGGCTAAATATTCCTAAGGTCAGCCTAATAATGATGATGATAACAATTAGTGATCATGATATGCAACTTTAATACATGACCACTGATGTGACCTTGTGAAACTAAGTGCAGAAGGGTAAGTACAGAGGGCTGACTCAACTAGAATGTGTAAATGTTGCACAACCTCTCCACATATTATGAGGCCTATAATCATTACCAGCTACTATTCTTAGGTTCTCACAACTGTTTGGCTCATTATTTTGAGAAACAGAAGGAAAAAGAGATACACAGGAAGAGAAAGCTCTCATCTGATTATTCACTGCCCAAATGTCCATAGCACTGGAGGTTTGGCTAAAGACAGGAACCAAGAACTTCATGCAGCTCTTTCATATTACAGTCAAGGGCCAAACCTACTTGACCTACCTCCTGCTGCCTTCTAAGCATAAAAAACAGGAAACTGCACTCAGAAGCTACTGTCATTTATCAACCAGGTACTTTGGTAGGGTGTCACACTCAACTGCTATACTGTCATTTTCCTTAGACTTTTCAAACATTTTCATAATTATGGTACAATTTAGACCTGATTTGATGTCCATAGCCAGAAAAGAGACTTCTAGCTGCTTCTAAGGTTCAAGTCTTCAATCTGGCTTTATTATGTTAGTTATCATCATCTTGTTACTACCTCCACTTCGTGTGTGTGTGTGTCTGTGTGTGTGTGTACTATTACTCTTCCTATCTCATTTGTACTTGGTCCTTTACTGAAATTTTATGAATAGAGGCTTTGAGTATCTTATTTGTGCCCAAACCTTAGAATCTGAGGATTCTGAGAAGAGTTAACAGCCTACTTGAAAAAAAAAAAAGGAGTCTAAACTAACTTACAAATATGATCATGAAGACTACCGGGTCTTTGTACTTAATTAAGTGTGCAAATTTCCCAGTTTAGAGGCGGAGCAAATAATCAAAATATTGCTTGACTCAACACGATGTGTTTCAGATAAAACTGAATGTACTAACTTATTTACATACTTCAAAAAGTGCTGCCCATGTGGGATTTTGATGTAATGCATGCAAAGCAAAGACTTAGCTACTAGTCTTTTACACTGTACCCATTCATTTTATCTTTTTATGACCTTTCACATATTTATTTTATTTTTATTGGAAAGTCAGACATACAGAGAGGAGAAAAGAGCCTCTGTCTGCTAGTTCACTCCCCGAGTGGTCATAACAGCTGGAGCTGAGCTGATCCAAAGTCGGGATCTAGGAGCTTCTTCTGTGTCTCCCATGTGGGTGCAGGGTCCCAAGGCTTTGGGTTGTCCTCCACTATGCTCCCAGGTTACAAGCAGGGAGCTGGATGGGAAATGGAGCAGCTGGGAATAAAACTAGCAGCCACATGGGATCCTGGTGCATCCAGGGCAGCGACTTTAGCCGCTGGGCCACCACATTGGTCCAGGCATGTCTATTATACTTAAATTGCTTTATTTGGACAATCTTTACATAGTTGATGAGGGCACAAAGGGTCAAGAGCTACAGGAAAGTGGGTGAAGCTATTGCTTCTTTGTTTCCCCCTGTGTCTGGGTAAAGGAGGAGAGAAAGGGAGAAGCTCCACCCAGCCTCCCAACGATCCCAGGTCCCCGATATGGGGTATGCTCTGAGGGTCCTGCTCAAGTGGTTTTGGTAGTTCATCCGTTCTGAATTGTTGCCCATCTTGCCATCCCAAGCTCAATGAAATTGCTGCAAATTCCACTGGTTCACATGGTCCACCTTAGCGTCTCCATTTGCCCAGATTTTCACTGCCTAAACCTGGCTGGGGTAGTGGCTTGATATGTTCTCTCTTCCATTCTCTGTTGTGGTACCAAGTGTCCTCTGTAGGTTCCTATGGTGGAGAGTTGGATTTGCTCTCCACTGCTCTGTCTCTGAGGAGGCTCAGTTTTGACCCTTGCACTCCATGGTCAGGTCAAGAAATCTGCACTTCTCTTCATGGTTGGAGTTCTGACATCACCAGTTTGACTGCGGAGATCCCCAAACAAACTTTATCCCCAAAGTACAACTTTGTATGTGCTTGCCAGTACAGGGCCCAGCACAGTCCATTGCCCCAATCAGCTGGTGGTTGCAATTGCTGGGTCAGTTCCGTTTCCAGCCCCATCTTCCACATGAATCAATGGCTGTTGCCGTCCAGCCTGATTCTGCCCAGCACATACTCGGCCCTCACACAAACCAGTGGAAGCTGCAGCCTAGTTGGGGCAATCACCCCCAGCAGGTCCTCCCCTGCCCTGGTTCCCATGCTTGCCAGTATGTACGGCAGACTAGTCCTATCTGTCCCACATCCCATTCATCTCTCCTACATATCAATGGGCATTGAGGCCTCGTTTAGCCCAACAGGTCCCACTCTCCAGCCCATACACATGCTGGTGGGTGTTGTTCTTTGCAGCCACATCTGCCCCGGTCCTGGTTTTCAAGCTCTCCAGAGGAAGTGATAACCCAAGAGGGAGGTTCTGGCCTTGTCTATTTTAAAAGTAGCACAGAGGACCCAGCAAAAGTAATCCAGTGGCTAAAGTCTTTGCCTTCACACGCCAGGATTCCATATGGGCACCAGTTTGTGTGCCGGTGGCTCCAATCGCCATCCAGCTCCCTGTTTGTGTCCTGGGAAAGCAGTAGAGGATGGCCCAAAGCCTCGAGTCCCTGCACCCACAGGGGAGACTTAGAAGAGGCTCGGGGTTCTTGGATTCAGGCTGGTTTAGTTCTGGCTGTTGCAGCCAGCTGGGGAGTAAAGGTGAATGGAAGATCTTTCTCTCTGTCTCTCCTTCTGCCTCTTTATCTGTCTCTCCAATAAACATTTTAAAAAATAATAAAAATAAATCTTTTCAAAGGGGACCATTGGGTCCATCACAATAGCATAGTGGTTCAAGTCCTCACCTTTCATGTGCTGGGATCCCATATGGTCGCCGGTTCTAATCCCAGCGGCCCTGTTTCCCATCCAGCTCCCTGCTTGTGCCCTGGGAAAGCAGTCCAAAATGGCCCAAAGCCTTGGGACCCTGCACCCGTGTGAGAAATGCAGAAGAGCTCCTGGCTCCTGGCTTTGGGTTGGCTCAGCTCCAGCAGTTGCTGTCACAAATATCGGACGGAGGATTTTCTTCGCTTTCTCTCTCCTCCTCCTGTCTATCTGCCTTTCAATAAAAAATAAATACATACATTTTTTTTTAAAAAGTACCATCAATCCACTAACTGAACACAACAATTGTTACAGCAATGTTAAAGCTGTAAAAGTTGCGTGATAATGCTTAAAATCATGCATTTCTCTTGGTTTTAGAAGACACATTGTTCTGAAAATGAGATCTTGATTCGATTTGTAAAAGATGGAAATTTATCAAGATGTCATTTTCACAGATTTTTACACCAAAAGCATATGTTCCCATTATTTAATATGTTTAGCAACATTTTTTGGAGAATTTATTTATTTTTCTGCCTTCCCAACAGTGTCAGTATTAAGCAGGATGTCTCAACTGTCCCTCCTTTCTCTGTTACTGGATATCAATAGCATTCTTTGGTAGAGAAGCACCAAAAAACACAGACAGGTGTGTCACAGAGGGTTGGAACTGATACAAAATCATCTCCTTGAGAATTGTTCTTCTGACGGGGTTAAGTACCACCATGATTTCCAAGAATCTATTGTAAAACAGCTCCAAGCTAATTTGAGTTTTCCATTAAATCTTTGTGTTTCACTGTGCACTGAAATACACTGAATTCACCGATGCCTCAAGACAGCTGAGTGAAAATGTGCATTAAATCTAAAGCTGTGAGGTGGAGCCAATAGGAAAGAGGTACTGTGGCAGGCACCTCAGTAAGACACAAATGGATGGGCAGCTTTATACAATTATTTTGTTTAAAGATTTATTTTTATTATTTTTTTCATTGGAAAGGCGGATATACAGAGAGGAGACACAGAGAGGAAGATCTTCCATCCGATGATTCACTCCCCAAGTGAGCGCACCGGGTCGATACTATGCCGATCCAAAGCCAGCAGCCTCTTCCGGGTCTCCCACGCGGGTGCAGGTTCCCAAAGCTTTGGGCCGTCCTCGACTGCTTTCCCAGGCCACAGGCAGGGTTCTGGAAGGGAAGCGGGGCTGCCGGGATTAGAACCCGTGCCCATATGGGATCCCGGGCGTGCAAGGCGAGGACTTAACCACTTGTGCCACTGCGCTGGGCCCACAATTATTTTTTAAATTTGCTTCTCAGTGTAACCAGGAATTAACACAGACAACAGACACTGTGAGTAGGCATTCCAAGCAATGTCCTGAGATGCCAAATGTCAACCCCTGAAAAGTGTAATATTTTTTCAATTTTATTTTATGACACAGTTTCAAAGGCTGTGGGATTCCCCCAACCCCTCCCCAGACCCTCCCTCCATATTGAACTCCTTCATATTATTACAGCAGTAAAGCTTATAACCAGTCATGATTCCTTCACTGCAGGCATGGACCATGCAGAGAGTCCAAAATCTTATAGTCCAGATAAAATCAACAGTTTCCTTGGGAGACCACCCTTGGTCTGAAAGTAGAGCTGGCAGAATATCATGCCCTCCAATAAAAAACCACAACACAAATTCAACAACAGGAAGAAACAAGGAAATTTACAACATCATTGAAATCAATTGACATGGTACTACTGAGTGACCAACATGTTAGAAAATGCAAGTTCTTAACCACATCCTGTAACTACTTCATTGACATCCCAATTTTAGTTTGTACACAACTGGCTACTATAAAGCTTAAAACGGTATAGGGTACTATTCAGCTGTCTCATATTTTTTTTTCATATTTATGTTTAGCAGCTTATAGTATTCAAGCATGAATTTAACTGTAGGGGCATTCCTAACAATAGGGACATTTTAATTTAGCAATAGGGATGTTCTTCATAAACACGTCACTTGATTTTGAAATATATTTTGAACAACTGAGATTTTTCAAAAACAGGAAATCAAAGGCATAAGGCATTTGTTTAGGTTAACATGTAATTACTAAGGGACCATGAGTGCATTGCAGCGGGTTAATCAAATACCTGGTTTCTGACCCAGCCCCCCGGTAACACACATAGGCAACCCTCTCACTCATAAAGGAAATCAGGGTAGGGAGATCCTGGCTTCTGATTTCAACCTGACCTTGGCCCAGTTTGGTCTTGTCTTTTGTCTCCTCTCTTCTCTCTGTTTCTTTCAAATCAAATAATTTGAAAGAATCTTTTCAAATGCTGAATAATTCCAACTTGAAAACTGTTAGACATTATTTTGATAACACTTCATTTGGTCATCTTGATTGAGAAATGTTCTGCTGGGGTCTATGCAGTGGATGTGGATGACATGAGGTTTAAAGACATCTGTTCCCCTGTTGGCAAGCTGTGAGGAGCTTCCAGCTGCATGGCAGGGCCTGGTGGATATCTCTCTAACCACCTTGACACAATCTCATCCACATTTCCTGGACAGTCAACCACCCCACTAAGAATTCTCTAATCTATTGGGGCATTGTTGCTTGTCCTTATGCAATGGTGTTTGCAATAGACGTGAGCTTGGGAGTTAATATTGCTGACAACGGCTTGCTGAGTGGGCCTTTAACAATTTACACACAGGAGTAGAACTAAGCCTATGCCGTTTCTGGACACCTTATTGTGTGCCTACCCATTGCCTTGGAATCTGGCCCGGGCATGTAGCATGCCTTCTGGGAAAGGGCTTGATAAATGTCCTAAAAACTAACGGAAGTGATGGGAGTCTGAGCTGAGACTGCTATGGTGATAAATATAGTCACTGTGACCTTAAAGTCCTTGAAACTCTTTGAAGCATAAAAAATGTATCTCTTTCAGCCACTTTTATGACTTTTGGCTAGAGGAACTAAAGGATGCTTTCGTTGATGTTGTAGAAATACGCTTTTAATTATTGCTTGATTGCTTATAGGATTGCAACCCGTAGTTATATAGGGCTTTAATATTTAAAGTTTTGCTTTGAATCTTTATGTTTTTTTCCTTAGGCTATGTTTTGCTTGTTGGGTGATAGATAAGTTGTGAAACTAGAGGTGTTTTTTTTTTTTTCTTTACCATATCTTTCCCATTAAGTGATGGGTAAGTTGTAGGAACAGAAATGCAGTAGGAATGTATTACTGATTAGCAGGTAATTGCTTTTACCTTGTTGGAGTCCTGGTTTTCTGCTACATAGCTACTACTGAACAATGAACATCAGCTTGTTTTGAAGAATATAAATATACTATTTTGCTGAATTATCTTTAGGGGCACCTGCTTAACCATGAAGTAACAAACGGAATGAACAAGTGTCTGGGCATGCCCCGCTTAGTCATGAAGAAAAAACAGAATAACTAAATGTTCTTGCAGAGCAAAGCTCATGATGTGCCTGAGTAAATAAAAACGACAGCTTCTTGAGCTGTTAGTAGAGACCAACTGACTGTGTCTGTACCTCTTTTTGCTGAATCCACACACCCTTCTTGAGCTCCAAACTCAGCTGAAGCTGGCTTCCAAGCTAGGGATGCCCAATGTGAGGGCTTGATGAAAACACCGGTCTTTTCTCTCTTGGTCTTTGCGGTGTGGATAGACTTCACCCAGGGTGCTGCAGGCCCTCTGACAGAAAGTCAGGTTCAGAGTGAGTGAGTAGTTGAAACATTCTTTGAGAAGTACGTACCCTCTGCTTCTCTAATTCTAAGATGGGACAGAGTGCATCTGGTGAGAGAAGCAGTAATATTCTGAAAAATAGTTCATTCTGAAAAATAATTTTTAAAAAAATGTTCAATCCCTCTCAAAATATAAAAGCAATTTAATTTCATACCCTAACCTCAAGGCACGCAACTCAACCTCTGGGTGCCTGAGTGGATGAGTGAACTATCATTCTATACTACAGCCATGACAACCACCTATCCTTCAATTTCCTCACTGGAATGAGGAAATTGTATGTACACACACACACACACACACTTACTTTTGTATATTTTTGCCTCAGGCTCTGAGGAGCAGTGGTAGAAAGATGAGTCCTGGAGGCTAATATTGAAAAAGAAAACATCAAAGAATAGTACATGTTCAACTCTTGAAAAGAATCCCATTTCCAGGAATTTTTACCTTATGTTTGCAGATGTAAGGAGGCAAAGACACATGGAACATCAAGGAAATGTCAAGGGCAGCTTACAACTTTGTAGCTATATTTAAAATTGCATATTACAACAGGAGGAGTAAGAATATTAAAAAATTACATATTCTGTTAAAATTACATACAAATTTTTATTCACTTTCAGAATCATGTACACATAATAAAACTATATGCTCATATTCTAAATCATAAAAATATACATCATACATAAAATCATATTTCAAGATTTGCTTTTTAAATTTTATATTGATATTGAAAAATTTTATAATTAGGAGTCTTTAGTCCATACACATATATTCCTATTTAGAATTATATATAACCAAAATAATATTCATAACTATAATTTAACAAAAAGTATATATTCCTATTACAACTCATTCTATATATTCATAATTTAAATTATATCTCACAAGACAGGGTGAGTATAAACAATTCTATATTGAGTATTATATTGCCATAGTTAATTGTACATTACAAAATATACAAACATAAGACATTATTTACATTTAAAAGCATATAGTATAAAGCTATATATTCAAAGTTATATCACTAAAAATTTCTTCACATTTAGTAGCATGACACAATTACATATACCTATTTAAAATCACTTTGTAAAAATTTAATTTCTTACACTTAAAATTATATGTTGGAAAATCATATATTCATACATAAAATCATATTACAACATATTTGCACTTAAAATTATATTACCAAAAATTGGAAACTTATATTTAAGCTTAGATTACAAAAATCATATTTAACAGAATAAGGATAGTTCATCACAGTTCAAGTTATATGTTACAAATACATTTTCATATTTAAATTGATGTATTACAGCAGAAAGTGAAAAATTTTAAATTCAAGTAAAAAACTTCTGCTGTTTACTTTATGAGGCCGAATTTAGCAAACATTTAAAACTGGGAAACTGGCGAGCAGGGTTCTAGCACTGAATGACAGCTCCTTCATCCAGCAGAGTCAGCCGGAGCAGGGGCGAAGGAATTTTAGTTCAGCTTGATAGCTGCCTCATACTAATAATGTCCTAGGATGCGACAGCATAACCCAATAAAAACGTTTATGTAAATAAAAAAAAGAAAGAAAAAAATCTGGAAATAAAAATGAAAAAAATCTGGAAAAATAATGAAAACAAAATATAAATGAGAAGTCCCATGAAGATAAAAAGTTTAAGTGAAAAAAATAAAAAAGGACCTATAGGGCCTGGCGCCTTGGCCTAGCGGCTAAAGTCCTCACCTTAAATGCACCAGGATCCCATGTGGGCCCCAGTTCTAGTCCCGGCAGCCCCACTCCCCATGCAGCTTCCTGGTTGTGGCCCGGGAAAGCAATTGAGCATGGCCCAGAGCCTTGGGATCCTGCATCAGCATGGGATACCCAGAAGAAGTTCCTGACTCCTGGCTTCAGATCGGCACAGCTTCAGCGTTTGCGCTCACTTGGGGAGTGAATCATCGGACGGAAGATCTTCCTCTCTGTTCCTCCTCCTCTCTGTATAGATCTGTATAGATCTTCCTCTCTGTATCTCCTCCCCTCTGTATTGTATGCAATAAAAACAAACCAAAAAAAAACTTTAAAAATATATAGCTTAAAAAAATAAGACATATAAACCTATGAAAACAGAACTAAAATTTTAAAGTAAAAATAAATAAAAATGAAAATTGTAAAAGTAAAAGAAATATGCTGGACGTTGTGTTGGGAAAATCGGTGCATGTTTTCATGCTTTTTTTCTAACCTGGATTTTCCAATCAATAATTAAAAAAAAAAATGCTTGAGGAGGAGAATCTCTTTTTACCAGAGGGTTTGAAAATACCTCATCTTTCATGTGTGTGTGTGTGTGTGTGTGTGTGTGTGTGTGTGTGTGTGTGTGTGTGTTGAGGGAAGGGGGGCAGGCAGGTAATATCATCACTGAAAAAAATTATCTGGTTTAAATTGTATTTATTTGGAAAGGTAGAGTGTCAGATCTCTCTCTGCAATTCTTTCAGATGTGAAGGGCACTGTTCATTCAGGGTGCTCTGAATCACTCCATACCCTGCCCCCACTGTCCTGACCAAAAAACAGTGTGGAGTTGGATGGGACAAAACTGGAGGGGGCAGTCAGCCATGAGGAAATCCCTATTACCTATGAAACCAATTATGGAAAATAATTTTTTTTAAGATTTATTTTTATTATTTTTTTATTGGAAAGGCAGATATACAGAGAGGAGAGACAGAGAGGAAGGCCTTCCGTTCGATGCTTCACTCCCCAAATGAGCACAACGGCCGATGCTATGCCAGTCCGAACCCAGGAGACTCTTCCGGGTCTCCCACGCGGGTGCAGGTTCCCAAAGCTTTGGGCCGTCCTCGACTGCTTTCCCAGGCCACAGGCAGGGAGCTGGAAGGGAAGTGGGGCAGCAACATGAATAACTTATGTCACTTTCCTGGTGACCCAGGAATCACAGTAATTCTTGTGTTTCTTACAGAATAGGCAAGAATGTTGTAAAATGATCTAATAAATATTTAAAAATGATAATTTCCTCTGAAAAATCTATTCCCTTCTTCTTATGCCACTTTTCATGTAGGATTATTTCTGCTTATTTCACAGGTGGAAAATAATGTCCTCTCACATTATATTTTATGTGATACATTTTCATATTGAAAACAGAAGTAAACATACATGTACATGAAGTATGCCTTCGTTTTTGGATCAGTGGTTGCTGGACCAGGCACTGGAAAATCAGGTGATAGGCTATCATAAAGTGTGACTTGCCTTTCCCAACTCCGGTCAAGGAGAGGCTGAAGACACCTCTCACTTTCAGGAATGAGAACTTCGGCCCAGGTTTTTAGTACTACACCCTAATCAAGATTTCATCCACTCTGGGAAGTCCTACTCCGAAGCCAAAACATGTTCATCAAGGCACTAAACATGTATAAGAAAGTGCTCTCTACCAATGTCAGATAACACACTGTGACTCTAGAGGTGAAAGGGCAGGAAAATGAATAAAGTAATCTTCACCACATAACCTTCTAGATGAACAAACAGGGAGTTTTCATTTCCTCTCCCCATACAAGTTTACTTTCAACATGACAAGAAACTGGTTTCTGGCCACTTTTTTCCCTCTCAGACAAGACACGTAGGAATTTTGACTCTTAGATAGCTCTGATTTGACGACTTTCTGGGTTATACCATTGCCCCCAAAGACCCAGACTTCACTGTACCTCAATCCCTTCCAACTCACATGATGTTAAAATGCAGTTACCTTGACAACTAATCAAAGGTCCTATTAAATATCTGTATGGAGCAGCTAAACATCCCTGTCATCCATCAAACAAGTTCTGCATGTCCTCCTGGCACTGTCCCTAATTCTCTTGTCCCTAGCAGCAATAGACTACTGTGTAACCCCTTTGTGTCTTGGTCGAGAAGCCCAGGGTGCAGACTACCAATCCACCTATGATGAAGGAAAACACCACTGCTTTACTGACTGGCTTATGTTGCTGAGGCCCCAAGGAAGCAACTGGAAATCATCACCTTACCGTCTTTCTAAAGATAATGCAGTAAGACACTGAAATGCAGATGCTGGGACTTGGTAACGCATTCTTAGTACCATCACCCTAATCTGCCACTCACGTGAGCTCAGTTCAGCAGTGCCAATGTGATACAACATACCAGAATTGAAAGGAAAGCCTTACATGATCCTGGAGGAACTACACACAGCCTCCATGGAACTGACTTCCCTAGGGGCAATCTTAGTAGCAAATAGTAGGCACCTACAGGTATCGCTGAGCTTGACTGCTGCTGCTGAAAAGTATAGAAACAGTATGCTATACTGATGTACTCACCACAAATCCAAACACGCTATGCCACATACTAAAACCTTCTAAAATTGATAAAGAAAAAACCACCAAATGCATAAATTCCAGACATAAAAACAAAGTAATAAATGCAGTAATAGAAACATTTTAAAAATTTCTTTTTGATGGAATAAATGAAAACTGTCAATTGCCTAGCAACGAATTCAAAAGAATGAAGAAATTTAGTGAGATGAAAAAGTAATATACAAATGCAGTTTTATGACAATTTATGAAATTGTTAAAATGTTCAATAAAGGGCTAGTGCTCTAGCACAGCAGGCAAAGCCACAGCTTTTGGTGAAATTATCACATATGGATACAGCTTCAAGTCCTGGCTTCTTCACTTAGGATTCGGTTCTCTGCTAATATACTCAGCAAAACAGTAAAAACCAGCCCTCGTTCTTGGGCCCCTGAACCAACACAAGAAACTGCATAAAGCTCTTGACTTCATAGTAGCCCAACTGTGGTTATGGCTATTTGGGGAAAGACCCACAAGACAGAGTATCTCTGTCTCTCCTCTCTCTGATAATTTTGCCTTTCAAATAAACCAGTGTTCTATTTTGTAAATGAGACATCACTGCAACAAATCAAATATTTTGACGTCTCAAGTAAAATAAACAACCAGAAACAATTTCTGAAGCTGAAAATAGTTTTTGAAATAACCACCAACAAGAAAAAAAAAATTGAAATTGAGAAGAGAAAACCTGGGATATTCTGGGATAGAAGCAACTAATTACTCTTTGGGTGATTCAGAGCGAATGGCTATGAAAAAAAAAAGTCTTGAAATAGAAAAATTTAGGAGAGACGGAGAGGCAACCAAGTTCAGGAAGTCCCTAACCTTCAAGTCCAGTGGATTTGATTGAAACTGACGTTAAGGGCCCGGCGCGGTGGCGCAAGTGGTTAAAGGTCCTCGCCTTGCACGCCCAGGATCCCATATGGGCGCCGGTTCTAATCCCAGCAGCCCCGCTTCCCTTCCAGCTCCCTGCCTGTGGCCTGGGAAGGCAGTCGAGGACGGCCCAAGGCTTTGGGAACCTGCACCCGCGTGGGAGACCCGGAAGAGGCTCCTGGCTTCGGATCGGCATAGTATCGGCCCGTTGCGCTCACTTGGGGAGTGAATCATCGGACGGAAGATCTTCCTCTCTGTCTCTCCTCTCTCTGTATATCCGCCTTTCCAATGAAAAAAAAATAATAATAAAAATAAATCTTTAAAAAAAAAAAAAGAAACTGACGTTAAAACTAGATAAAGAGAAATTCTAAGGCAAACTGTCAAGGCATTTGAATGACAATATTAAATCAACTAATGACTGACTCCTCAGCTGAGACCTTACAAGAACAGAGAGTGCTGAAGTATTCAAAACTCTTGGAGAAGAAATGGAGAAACAGATTTTCATGACAAAGAAAAAAAAGGAATTCAACACCACCAGGCTCAAGAAATGTTTTATGGAGTTCTACATCAGAAACATAAGTAGTAAAATTTAATAGTGCAGCAGATGCTTTATTTTACTTATGTATATATGCAAACGTGTGTGTGTGTACTGATTTACATGTATAGGATATTAGCTTATGTGTGTCTGTGTGTATACACTGATTTTATACACATATGCACACACATATATAAACACACATATATATGCTAGTTTATAATACTGGTTTACATGTACAGGGCATTAACCCATCCCTATCCCTATGGGTTCTTCTTCCTTTGTCCCTAAGTCAGTTATTCATTTCACTGATACAGACTTCACTTTCTGATATGTAAATGTATCATGAAACAAAGCAAGGAAATATAAAATTATAATTAAGAATAATAGGTATGCTAGCATTATTAAGGAGTAAAATGCATGCCGTATATATCCATCAGTTCCCAGTATGTTAGTTTCTCCCATACACTTTATACTTTTTGTGAGAGTTCTGCCTAGTAGTTGTTAATTTTGGAATAAATATATGCATTTGTATTTTTATGCCAAAATTTCTGGTATAAAGTTGTAGTATTTAAAAGAATAAAAATACCGAAACAAGAGAACTAACTTATAGTGTAGTAATAATGCTTCTCAACAAATACATATGAAAAATGAAATGGGTCTATCAGACATTTGCATTCTGGTGTTTGTTGCTACATGATTCACAATATTGAAGATGTATATTTAACCTAACTGCCCACCACCAACAACAAAAACTGTGTGACCTATGAGATGGCTACTTTCATACGACTGTCTGAGTTTGAGTTTCCATTACACTTGTGATCCCAGCTTTCTATAAATGTGCCTCTTGGGAAAGCAGCATGATGGCTCAAGTACTTAATCGTTGGTATCCATGTGGGAAGGCCAGATGGAGTTCTGGTCTCCTGGCTTCAACCTGTTCAGACCTGGCAATATTTAGTAAGTAAAACACCTGTCTTTCCCTCTTGACTCTCAAATAAATCGATCTGTAAAAAAAAAAAATCTTCACAATAAAATCAAAGCATTTTTAAAGAGCTTTTTGAAATACCCATTAAATACATCTATGTGTGTACCTGTCTGACTATCTGTCTGTCTATATATCTGAGAGAGAATGTGACAGCTGTTTAGTAATATGTCTAGTGATTAGGATACCAAAATTGTTCATAGGAGTGCTTTACCTTCTCTGGCTCCTAATTCCAGCTCCCTGTTACTACAGACACTGGAAGGCAGCAAGCCTGATTCAAGTAATTGGGTTTCTATCCACTCAACAATGTATTTGGTTTACGTACCAGGATACCTGCTTTGTGGGCAATTTTAAATGAATCAACAAATGGTGACTGTCCCATTTGCCCTGGCAAATGGTATTGTTCCAGGTCAATACTAAAATTAAGGGGAAAAAAAATCCCAAATGAACTATGTAACCTTCCCACATCTTACAGACACTAGCAGCTAGCAGAGCAAGATTCAGAGACTTAAAGACAGGAGAAGAGAAAAGTCCAAATTCAAGGAAATGAACAAAATAAGGAAGCACAGCTTGGCTTACCAAGAAACGGGAGAGATGCAAATAACATATCACAAGTTAGGGTAGCTATAATCATGTCACAGAAATAAGAAAGATTGTGATAATAGTGCCAAAACTGGATAAAAGAAATGGTCATTTTTCTAGCAACAACCTACCATGATGAAAGCATGAAGAAACAGAAAATCCATAAAACCAGAAGTATTAAGGCAGCGGAGTCAGTACTCAAAAAAATGCTTTAAGCTGTGGAGCATGCAGGAGCAGGTGTTTTCACTGGGGAAAACTACTGAACAAAATAAAATTATTTATCCTGAAAATCTCCCCTCCAAAGTGAAGTTAACATTGTGGCATTATCATGAGTCAAAGAAATACACAAAGAGAAAACATTATCCCTCATAAACGCAAATAAATAAACACAAAAAATCTTGACAGCAAATTGTGTCCAATTGAACAGCAGAGCCACATGGCACAGCTACATGGAATTTAATTTTAAAATGCAAGAATTGGCAAAAGTCAGTACTTTTATAGGTAGGCTAGCAAAATATGGACAAAAACAACATGGTTCTCAACTGATGCAGTTAAATCCAGAGAAAACACCACACACATTCACCATCAAACAAAGGCTAAAAGAAAGCATCAACAATAAAGACCTTGCCTTTAAAGATCGCATGTAACATTACAAGGCGAAAGACTGAGTTTATTTGCTAACAAAAGGCAAGGATCCTGAAAACACATTCCTGAATGCGGTTTAAGTGGTGTGAATGCACGTGTATGTGTGTGTGTGTGTGTGTGTGTGTGTGTGTGTGTGTGTGTGTCTGTGTGTGTGTGTGTACAGTAGAATAAAATCTACTTGTTTGCTGGAACTTATTTAAATGGCATATAGAAGGCCCAATATTTTATACCTGTAACTTTTCAGAAGCTTAATATTAATTTTCAGATGTGTATGCTGGCAGGTTCTGGTTTTGCCAGCTGCATCCATATGTACTGGCCACATGCCGTACCCAAAATGGCGCCGGCCGGAGAAGCCACACCTTAGTGCCTGGTGGAGAGTCACGTAGCTTTCGTGGTACTGCGCAGGTACCTCAGTGAGCTGCCACGTGGCTGGCGCAAAAACACTGGGGAGTGACGAATCCGGTCACCCAGGACCCTGCGTGATCATGACCCCGACCTATCATCGGCGGAGGCAGGGCCAGTCAGCACATAAGAGCAGACAGCCTGCAAGGGCCGGGCCCTTTCCTCTTCCTCATCTTGGTGTGTACAATAAAGACTACCACTTATTGCTGGACGATAGGACACATGGGCACGACAACTGGCACCGGAACCCGGGACCTGGAGGGGGCCTCCAAGTTTTGAATGGGACGAAGTCAGAACTGTGGCCACAAAACAGGTAAGGAGCTCTGAGAGAGAGAACTTTCGGGTGACTGGGAGCATAAATGGGAGGTATATGAGCCGCATTTCCTGGTTATAGACATGGGCGCAAGGGTCTCTCTGGTGAAATTTTTGCAGATGGTTTATGCCCGCTGTAAGGGAGCGGTCATAGAGAGTAACAAAGCCCTTCAGTCTGCCCAGGATAGTCTCTCAGAAACAAAGCGGGAGAGGAGAATCAGTATGAAGCAAAAAAGAAAGGTGAAACTGAAAGCAGGATCTTCCTCATCAAGTTCGGAGACATCCGACGCTGAGGAAGGGTACAAGCGGGATAGGCACTTTGAGGAAGGATACAAGCGGGATAGGCGCTTAGAACGCAAACAACCCGCTGAAAACAGACTAGGATCAGAAAAGGAGAAGAAAGAGAGTGGCGGTGCTACTGAGCCAGCCACGCTCGGCCCATGGCCTCAGGACTCTGGAGCCATTTCACTAATGACTCCTACTCCTGTGACGCCATCTGCCCCGCCCATGAATTATGGTGCTGGCTCTTCCTTGATCAATCCAGCCACATGCCGGGAACTTCAAAATATGTTCCCCGTCTTAGAAGAAGAAGGGGAAAGAGTTTACAGACAGGTAGATGCATTATTAGTGTGAGAATTGGCCATGTCTGTAAAGCAATATGGTCTTCATGCCAATTATACATTGTCCCTGTTAGAACATATGGGGGGAATGAATATGACCCCCTCTGATTATTGGCAATTTGTGGTGAAGGCTGTTCTCCCTAATATGGGATCATATCTAAATTGGAAGGGCCTATGGCAGGAGCTTTTGGCTAAGACCACCCTCACAAATCAACGGTGCGGCGGCAAAGCTTTGACGTGGACTTATAATATGCTTTCTGGACAAGGCCAATACTCTGATGATCAAAATAGCTATCCATGGCCAGTGTATACCCAAATTTCTGCCGCAGCTATAAAGGCATGGAAGGCCCTTTCACTTAAAGGGCAAGAGAAACTGGGCATCACACAGGTTAAACAGGAGCCGGATGAGCCCTTTGCTGATTTTGTGGCACGTGTAATGCAGAAACTGAGCGACAAATTAGTGACTGGCATCCCTTATAATCCACAAGGTCAGGGGATAATCTAACGTGCTCATCGCTCTATTAAGGAATTATTACAAAAACAAAAAACCACCTGGGAATTGCTTGGCCTCGCCAGTCAGAGCCCTCGGGCCACTCTAGCCCTGGCTCTTTTCACCATCAATTTTTTACAGCTGGATGAGCAAGGCCTTAGTGCTGCAGATTGTCATTCCCTTAACACAGCACAAGAGCAATCTTGGGTCAAGTGGAAGGATGTTCTGGAGTCCAAATGGAAGGGCCCGGACCCAGTCATTAGGAAGGCTCGAGGAGCCATTTGTGTGTTTCCACAGGACGCCCTGGTTCCTGTTTGGGTTCCAGCTCGATTGACTCGTTCCTGTCCATCACCGCCTTCTGACGTTTCTGCAACCGCTGGAGTGCTTGCACGAGGATCTGATGTGGGGAAGATTCACGCAACCCCACAATCAAAAGCTCCTCCTACAATCCCACAGGACAATGGTGCCCCGCCCAGTGCAAACACAGCTGATGGTACAACAAATGATCTGTATGGCGCTGGTGAGGACCTTGATTGCTGATCCACGATGAGGGGTTCTGAGTGTTTTTCCACGACCCTTACCGGCCACCCATTCAGCCCGAGTGTTTCCTTGATTTTTTACTATGAATGCTTCTTTGGATTTGCCTTTTCTCCCTTATGATGATATTAAGGAGAATGTGAGTGATTTTTTATTCCCCCTACAGGATACGCTTTGTTTTCAAGCGTTTCCTGAGAATTTTAGTGTTTCTGTAAATAATTGTTCTTGTATATTTTTACAACACCAGGTGGCAGTGTGGTTAGATGAGCCTGTATGGCCCTGGATAAGCGAATTAGAGAGATTGCTTGATGCCCTGGATTATAGCTCTAAGCCTCCTCCTACGGTTCCTTCAGTGCAATTAGAATATGCCAACGGCACCTGGATAAATATTACCTGACCAGCATATAAGACGGTGCATGGCAGCCCCCCTGTCCAGCCCAAGTGGATGTCCTTTTTGCCGTGCCAGGTGCGACCCAGATAACCTTATGCCCTGGATGGGCTGTCAGAATTCTTTGTTAATGTAGGCACAGTCCAAATTCACGTTTTCGCCCCGCATAGGAGCCTGGGATAAGAGTCATTCCTCTTTCTATCCATATCCTTGGCAGAATCTGGCCCTGCTGGTTATTGCCAACCCTTGGGATCAATGGCTCTTATGTAGCCTAAATGGCTCCTGCACAGATCTTCAGCCTTTTTCCATGTTATTGGGGGGTGCCGTGGGAACAACCCATTTTCAGTGGAATGCTAATGATTTTGATGGGTCCATACACCAAAATGTTTCTGGTAAAATCATTCCCTTCTCCCCCACCCCGGTCTGTGTGACTAGCCCATTTTTGTTTTTATTAGTTAAGGGGGTAAATGATGTGAATAAAAAAGAGATTAATTGTTCACAAGATCATTGTGCACTGGCGCAATGCTGGAATACCACTGAAGGTTGGGATTTAGCTGTTGTAACGGCCCTACCTAGATGGATACCTTGGCCTGTAGAAGCCCCCACCGCCATGACGCTCTGTCGTCAAAAGAGAGAATTTGGCATGACTGCGGCAATAGTGACTGCAGTTGCCGTGGCACTTGCAGCATCAGCCACAGCAGCGGTGGCCCTGACCACTGGCATCCAAACAGCCACTGCCTTAAACAACTTAAGTGATTCTGTGGCCACAGCATTGCATGATCAGTCTCTCATAAATGGTCATCTCAAAGGAGGCTTGATGGTTCTCAATCAACGAGTTGATTTAGTTCAAGAACAATTAGATATTCTGCTTGAAATAGGACAGTTGGGTTGTCAATGGCGTATGCAAGGTTTATGTGTTACTTCTATTCCTTTTCAGAATGTTTCAATGGCTGCTAATCTTTCTCACCAGCTTTCTTCCTATCTTTTAGGAAATCGGACGAGAGAATTTGATATTTTACAGTCTGAGCTGAGAATTGTCATTGTCCAGATTAATTCTACACGGGTGGATCCTGTTGTTGCTGAAACCCTGGCCACTTGGATTTGGAATATCACTTCCCATATTAAGGAATGGGCGGGAGTGGTTGTGCTGATTCTGCTCTTGTGTGCAGGCTGTGCCCTATGCCTTTTTTTCCTGTGTCGTCTGAGACGCCGCGCTCAGTGAGATTGTGTGGCAATACATCAAGCCCTACTAGCCATGCAGTATGGTGACTCCCCCATGGTATGGTTGAGCATGCTTCAACAGGCTTAGTTAAGAGCATGGACATCATGGCTCCTGCACCTCAGGCCATTATGGCATTGCACTGAGTTTGAGCATGATGCGCCCGACTAGCCCTTGCACCTCGCAGGACTTGTCCATTGCACGCGAGAGGGTAGTCGCTCTTATAACTGCCTTGTCGAGACATTGCTCTTTACAACCACCGTGGTTGTAGCCCATGACGGGTAAGATAGACCCAGACAATTATCGGTCTAAGACAGGGACTACGTCAAGCTACGCAGCCTCCCTATGACGGATCGTGTGCCTTGAGTCTACAACCTAAGACAGGCCCATACCAGCTTATTTTTTCTATTGTATAAGAAAGGGGGAGATGTTGCCAGCCGCATCTGCATGTACTGGCTACATGCCGTACCCAAAATGGCGCCGGCCGGAAAAGCCACACCTTGGTGCCTGGTGGAGAGTCACATAGCTTTCGCGGTACTGTGCAGGCGCCTAGCACATGCGCAGTGAGCTGCGGCGTGGCTGGTGCATGAACACTGGGGACTGGCGAATCCGGTCACCCAGGACCCTGCATGATCATGACACTAACCTGGCAAGGGCGGAGCCGGTCAGCACATAAGAGCAGGCAGCCTGCAAGGGTCAGGCCCTTTCCTCTTCCTCATCTTGGTGTGCACAATAAAGACTACCGCAGGAGACTTCACTCGCATCTGCCTCTTATTGCTGGACGACAGTAACTGCTTTTAAAACTTCTATCTCTCAGCTTTTGAAAGTCAAGGTACTTTTCTTCATACAGATTACAAACTCTCTGGGTAGCTAACATACCACAAGGTTACTAATTATCAATACAGTACGACTCTAATCAATGCCATTCCTGTTTATTATCACCAATAAAAAATAATGATAATGTAACACTCATAAATGCACTGGTACCACTAATTATACATCCTCAGATGCGATGCTTTTAGATTATGTGATTTTATATCAATAAAAATCAAATTGTCTCAATTATGATATGGACCCTCTGTTGACTCCGACCCAATTTCTATTTTTAGTGTGGCAACATAGTACGTAACTGCTTACTGAAGACTTACCCAAAGGGAGCACAAAAATGTAATCACTGACTCAATGTGCTGTGTATATTTACGTGGAAATTAATTTTACTATTTTAAAAAACTTAATAACTTTTTACTTTTATTTGGAAGGGACAGGCATATATAAAATCTTCCATGCACTGGTTCACTTCCTACATGTCTGCAACAGACAGAGCTGTGTGAGGTTAAAAGAGATAACCTGAAATTCATTTTAAGTCTTCCACCCTAGCTATCATCTTTAGCTTACTATCTGAAGTGCTGCCAGGGAACCAGCCTGGGTGAAGAGGAGTTGTGTCTCAAGCCATGACTCTGAAATGGCACAACCTAAACAGAAAAATAACCACTGTACCAAACGTTCATCTCTGAAATGAATTTTAAATACTCCCAGAAACATAGACTATAAGCATCCTTGCCTGGGGATGCAGAGCTAAATAAAATAATCTTTAGTAAAGATAAAAAAAAAAATCCCAAATCCCACTGATCAAACAGTAAATTCTTCTTGGTTTTATGGAATATTACTTCTAATTCACTGATTTGCTACTTGTTGAATCAAAATTAGAAAATGCACATGTATTTCACTGCGTGTAACATGGATGATGGAAATAAATAACAATCAACTTTCCTATGTTTATTACATTTAGCAAAACTGTACTTTTAAAAAGGAGAAAGTATCAACAATATCAGAATCAAAGAAGCTAACATATTTATTGAAAGAAAAATACTTTTCCTTTTAGTTTTGCATGTTATTTTCAATTATACATTTGTAGTAGTGTTGTATTTCCTCATATGAATTTCTTTAAATATTTTACAATGGAGAGGAAGCAACGTACACTATTTTATAGACAACTTCAACTAAACAATAACTTAGGTCTTTGAAAGAGTTTGTACCTCTGTAAGACTTTTAACTGAAACCTTAACTTTTTAAACTTTGCTAACAAAGTTCAGCTCAAAACCTAGCTAAAACTGAAACCTGTATGAACAGTAAGTACAACTGCCATTTTCTTTTCTGCAAATGTCTTTACTATACCAAAATCATAATTACCTTTTAAAATGAGGATTTAATGTTGTGACCAAAAACCTAACTGTGCATAACTACAGACTGTGTGAGAAATAAGCACTGAATATTGTATTCACATACTAAGACATAAAGGGATAACTTTCTCATCAACTAACTTTATGTAAAGGCTTATGAATCAAAGTCTTACTTGTATTTTCTTAAATTTCTTAAATTTACTTGGGAAAACTCAAATTCAAAGATTATTTTAAAAGAATTGCCCATCTAGAACATATAGTTTTGAAAATAGGCTACAAAATGACATTAATAACTGGAAGAGGATATCAACAAGTGCTAAAAAGAAAAAAGAAGTTGCAAAAAATATCTATCCCATGCTTTTGCTTTTGGCTGGCATTAGGTTTAGGTTCCTATACAACTGGAGACTTTAACACTGGATTAACTCTAGCATCTAAAAGGCCACTTAAACATGTTTAAACCTGTAAATGCAGCTTCTAAATATGACTGCTTGGCACAGAGAAAGATGTCAGAGGCTGAGTAAGCATCATGAAGCACCAAAATGCAGCACACTACCAAATAGGAAAAACATTTTTTGGGAATTTCCTACGTTGTGACAAGTCTGTAAGTGTTAACACTCAATAGCAGGAACTTCAAAGGTGTGTTAACCAAAATCCCCAATAACCATGTCCTAATGTACTGCACTCACTGAATGTTAAAATTTTATGTATGGCTAATTGCTAAAACTACATCAACGTTCAAATACCCATAACTGAAAGACTTAAAATATACTTTTATGTCCCAAAGTCAACTTATGTACTACTTCTTTTTAAATTTTTGCAAACTCTAGTTAATAAAAATAACGCTCAACTTGCCAACTCTACATGGTAATTAACACTTTTCTACTATATGGACTTAAAAGAAAACTTAATTTTTAGGAGGTACGTTTGGATTAGCCTCCCAGAGAAACCTGAAGTAAGAATTTAGAGTTATGTGAACATATTTCATCTAAAAATACCTTATTCTATACCAAAACATTTAAATGTTTTGCCTTTTCTAGTGTTCTTATTTTCCTTTTAATTCTTCATCTTGAATTTAATCTCTCAAGAGCATGTTGAAAAGGTCACACTTACATCTCTAAACTTAAGAGGTATTTCACATTCTTTTCATCAAAGGTTTAAAATGTGAGGTTATGTATTTTAATGTATAATAAGCAAGTAAGCAACACATAATGCTGCAAAAAAAAAAAATCTTATGAGCCACTTTTAGCTCACATAGAATCCAAAATTCCCTCTTCCATTAAGTTTCATTTATAAAATATTATTCCAAGACAAAGCACAGATAGGATAAAACCAAAAAAAGCAAGTCTTTTCAGTAGGACTTTTGAAGTTGTCTACGTTAAAAAATAGAAAAAAAAAGCACTGAAAAGAACATTTAAGCTTTGTTTGGCTGCATAGTTCACTTAAACAAGATGAAAATCAAATACAAATCTAGTCAGTGTTGTATATAAGTGTTTCAAATGCAAAGTTCCACTCTCAGATAGTCTGTAAAGATTAGGAAGCAAGACAAGAAAATGACTGCCATGCTATAATACTAAGCCCTGACAGTAAAACCTCCCAGTTTATGCTAGTAGATGTGTCCAATAGAAAAATCAGCACAGAAAAATATTTCCTGCTTTTAAAGTTACCAATCTTACTTTGTCTCAATGAGTACCACCAAGATGTGCAGCTTAAGGATTGCAGGCAAATGTAAACAGAATCCATTTCTGCACATAGCATAAATTAATACACTGTATTGTATGTGACTGAAGCTAATCTGCTTTAAAATAAATTTTCTCCCTCCACAAACACCAATATTCCTCCAAGTTGTCTAGAAGAATCATTAGGGCAGGTCAACTTCTTTATGATGCCGCATGATGTGCTGGTTCTTTTCTGAAGGTCTTCGGAAACCTTTCTTGCAGTACTCACATCGGTGAGGATAGTCTTTTGTATGAATGGAAATAACATGCCATTTAAAGCCTGAGGCGTCTGTAGTGCTATATTCACAGTACTCACACTGATACACTTTCCTGCCACTGTGTGTCTTCATGTGCTTTTTAAGCTCATTCTGTTGGTTAAATCCCTTTCTACATCTCTTACACCTAAATGGATCATCCTTTGTGTGAACTGAGAGAATATGGCGACTTAGAACAAACGGATCTGTAATCTTAAAGTCACAATGTCTACATTGGTGCAATTTTTTACCTTTGTGGGCAGCCACGTGTTTCTTAAGTTCTGAAGGCCGGTGAAAGCCTTTATCACACATGTCACATTTGTGGGGGTAGTCCTTTGTGTGAACCGAAATAATGTGTCGTTTCAAATCACTTGAGTTTGAGCTCTTATGGTCACAATGCAAACACTGGTGTGTTTTGCTTTCTTGGTGGGTAACAGCATGTTGCTGCACTTCTTTGGTATTTGGGAACGTCAGAAGACACATGTCACACTTAAATGGCATCTCTTTACTGTGCTTAATTTTCACATGTGTTTTCAAGTTAGAAGAGTCTGCAGACTTGTATTCACAGTACTGGCATTCATATGGCTTCTCACCAGTATGGATCCGCATGTGCTTTCTTAGTTCTGATGGGTGACGGAAGCCTTTACCGCATTCCACACAAATGTGAGGGAAATTTTTACTGTGGACTGCCAAAAGGTGGCGATTCAATAGCCCTAGTTCAGCTGTCTCATATTCACAGAATTTGCACTTGTGCATTTTGTTGGCTCCTTTTTCCTTATGCACCATTTTATGAGTTAACAAATCCCCAGCGTGAGAGAAATGCTCTCCATACTCATTGCATTCAATGGATTTCTCTGTCTTGCTGGTTAGCTTGTGGCTTTCCAGGTGATTATGTAAATTTACTTTCTTGTTTGTAGCTTAGTCACAGTCAGTACAGCGGTACTTCTTGGTAAGGTACTCAGGATGGTTTTTCATGTGCCTTTTCAAGAATCCTCTGGATTTAAATTTCTTCCCACAAATAACACAAGGATAAACAGTCAAGGGCTGTCCATCAGGACCAATGATAATTGCTATGAAAGCAAAAAAAAAAAAGTGCATGAGTAATTAAGACAAACTTTAGTTTCTCCAAAATGTCAACATGCTCTAAACATCATTGGGAAAACACACCTAAGTTATGACCAGTCTGTCAGTAGCAGTTGGGTAATAAAAAGAACTTGTCCTGCTAAGAATAAAAATGTAGAGGAAATCATTTCTCAAATATAGTGTAATGTTTTTGCTTAGATCATTTGAAATAAAAATTAGGCTGACAATAACATTTAAGTGCATATATATAAAAAATCCCATATATAAATACATAAAAAACCAATCCAGGAAAGTCATATGTTCTGTGAACAATTTAAGCAATTAGGACTCTGTGCCTCTATAAATTATGCTTGCTTTCTGATACGTTTCTTTAAATTTATTTATGAAAACATTGTATAAATCTATACCACTGAATCACCACATATTTTCATTTCTTTCCTTCAAATTATGATTGACAAAATCTGCTTCTTTCTTATCTACATAAATCATTCATGACTATCAATGAACTCTGAAACCTTATTTTCAAATTGATACATAAAAGCACATGTGGTCTGGTGGCTAAATGCCATTCCTTGTGTCCACCGTGAATATATATTAGGGTTTTATCTGAAAACTCACTGTGCCTTGCAACATTTGTACCCTCACCTGTTTGGTACTGCCTGGAATCAGGTCTTCTCCTTTTCTTTGTTTTTTGTTTAGCCAGTCTGCTGAGGCTAGCAGACTCATCTATGTGCAAGAGGGCACTGGCAGTGCCATTCCGGTTTTCAATTCCATCAGAATTATTACCTAACAATATGCATTAAGAAAAAATGATGCAGTATTATAAATTATAAAGAATTAGGAATTCCTTCTAACTACAACAATAAGACATGATACTCATGAATGACAGAACTCCCTGTTTTTGGTAATGGGCTTTATGGGCATGTTTATGAAAGCATGACTACGAGAAATGCCAAGCTTCCACATATAGCAGCACCCTTACCGCACAGATTCCTGTGATACATCCCAAATCGTGAGGTCACAAGCTAAAATTATTTACCATGAGAGAAAAGGGGGGTTAGTCATGGTCCGTCCCATCTCGTCCGTCAGTCAGTCACAAACGCTCTCATTGATCTAATTGTATTAAATGCTACAAAGAGAAAAGCCAGACTTTGATGAAAGTGTGAATGGATGGCTAGATGAGTCCAGAGGCAAGGTCCAAAACTCATCAGTTGAAAGAAAAATTTCCTAATGAAATATTGAAACTGAACTTCAAAGGATCAATGAGAGCTAGATGAATAACATTTACTCCAGTGGTTAAGACACTGGTGGAGAAGTCAGCATCGCGGTCACTATCTGTAAGTTTACCAGTAACTTGTGAAATGTGTCATGCCAATAGCATGCTGGACTTTCTGCTATTATATGTGAATGTTACAAGGATGACCTTTTAACTGTTTATGAAGAACTATACTATTATATGAATATAAAGGAAATCAGTTAAGTGGGAATGGATTTGGGAACTGGAAAGGGAAATCCCAGAGCTCATGGAACTATATCACAAAATAATAATAATTTTTTTTTAAAAAGAAATGCTTAAAATTAGAAATATTCTCCGAATAAAACCAGGTGGTAACTCAAGATGTACTACAGAAAATAAACAAAATTTATGGTATGATAAGAATCTCAATTCAGCAAGAGGATATAAAAACCATGAATATATATATTCACCAAATAGAAAAACAGTCAGATAAATACAGCCAATAGTATCACACATGATGGGAGGGAGTGGTTATAATATGAGAAACAGATGACTTCAATATGTCACAGAATGAATTATCCAGACAGAAAGCCAATAAACCTAAATTTAAGTCAAATCATGCTATCCAGCAGATGTACCTCACAGACATTTTGCATAATATTTTACCTAATATCTACAAATTACACACTTTTCTCATCAGCAAATGGAACCTTTTTAGGATTACACCACTTATCATGGGCCAAATCTAGTCTCAGCAAAGTTGAAACATACACTCTTACCCTAGCCATTGAAAATCTGCCATTTAATACTGTGAAATTCTTCTCTGGCTAGACAAATGAGTACTGCTACCCAAGCCCTTGTACTACCTGAGGTATTCTCCACCTAGACCCAGAACTGGCACCAGCTCATCTGTAGTTCTGAGCAGCCCCCTCCTGGGAGCCACAGGTGTCCCTGAACTGGGTGCAGCATCTTTGCAGATGGATTCCTAATTGTTGTGTGTATACGCATGATTGGACAGGCCCTGAAACTTTGGGTCTTTTCTCTCTGATTCTCCCCAGCCCCCATCATATTCAATATGAGGTCTCTACCCTCAGACACACCCCGCAAATGATACTGAGGCCCTTTCTGTCTCAGGAGCATTGGTTTCTCCCACAAAGATCCAGATGAAAGAAGATAATTAACATGTAGGAAAGACACACACACCAACATGTGTTACTCATGAATACAGGCACATACACACATCTGTCCTTACAATTCAATGACACGCACACAAGTGCACATTTCCATGCCACCCACATAGTCATAGAAACACTTACATGTAATTGCACCTTCCATCTGTTGGACTTCAGCACTGAGGCTATAGAGCCTGGAAACAGCAGGCAGAGGAACCAGAAGATGCTATTTCCTGCAGACGTACCAGAGCCAACGTCAAAAAGAGTCAATCATTTCTCCCTGGAGATAAGATTTCATTCCTAAACACCCCAATGCGTATTTAACAACAGGTTTCTCTCCCACGTTCATTGAACAGATATGCTGCTCATATACCCAAAGGAAAAACAGGTCTAAGGCTCCATGAAGTCTTATGGAAAACTGATCTGGAACCTCTGTCCAAAACAGTAATAGCAGATATGGCATGTAACTTGATCCTCAGATGTGTATGCACTACACATTTCTGCTTCAAAGATATATCCCTCCATTGACTGTCTAGCTCTCTGACCACAGATTCAGCTACCCACTACCCTCTGATAGGTTTACACATAAGACTCTGTCAACCTCAGTGTGATGACCCAAATCTCCACAAGAGTATTTTCTCATCAGGAAAATGTGAATGAGGGAAAATAGCATGGTGGTGAGGTGCTTTTAGCCTCAGACTTCAGTGCCGCCAGCCTGTATATATGACTGCTGGACTACTGGCTGTGCTGCTGCTGAGCAACTCTGCTGATACTACATCTGAGAAAACAACAGAATATGGCCTTAGTTTGTGGCTGTATGTGAGAAACCTGAAAGAAATTTCTGCTCCTCATCATTCCAGGCACAGTTCACATACCTGGTGTGGAGATAAATGCTGAATTCAATGCACTGTTATAACTGAATCTCATCTGTTCTGTGATAGCCTCCATCCTGCTTGAAGCCCAATTCTGCAAGAGCTCTCCCTGCAAACATATATCTTTCATGAGATCAGTGAAGTCCCATGTCCAATTTGTACATACAGTATTTGTTCTGAGAAGCATGCTTTCTTACTTCCTTCCTCACTAGTCATCCTCAAAACCCTAGACCACCTTCCTCTCTCCTTGACTGGCCATGAAGCACACAGAGTTTCCGTAAACTCCAAATTTCATTCAGTTTTCTGCCACAAAATTTGGTGAGTGGACACACTCCCTACCTCTAGCTTTCCATACATGCTTCACAACTCAGCTTTCCCAAAGGCAATCATTAGAATTCCTTTCTCTTGGATCTTTCTTCGGGATCTTTGGAATCCTAGATCCAGAATTGTAGAAGACTCTTCATTGTTTCTGATCCTCTCGCAGAACTACTCACAGAAACAATTGTCCAGATGCAGCTTCCTTCTCTCATCCACATCCCTAGTTGTGTTTTGTTTAGTTGATAATATGTATTATGATTATTTTCTATTTGAGAGGCAGAAATGCAAAGAGGAGAAGGGGAAAAAGACAGAAATACCAAGAGGAAGGGTGGAGTGAAGAGACAAAGAACAGAGTGGCAGGCAGGAGCTTCAACCAGGTCTTCCAAGTGGTCGCAGAAGTCAAAGAATGAGGACATCCTCAGAAACTTCCCTAGACATTTGGGGAAGCATCTGGTTTGGCAGTAGAGTAACCAGTACTTGGGATGTAGGCACCACAGGCACTGCCTTAGCCCACTGCATGACAATGCCTTTCCCAGAATCTGGCTCTTTTATCTGTTTTTCCTCCCACTGTGCTTGACCTGGCTTTCTCTCTCATAGATTTAAAGTCTTCTGTATTAATTTGTTTAGATACTGTATAATTCTCAATAGAATAAAATCCATTACTCTCAGGACACCAATTTCAAGCAATGTCCATTTATTCAGGACATTTTTGATGCAGGAAAGGCTTAATCAATGCTAATGAGAGAAAGAGTGAGTTTAATGGCCCCAGTTGATCTAGATTGCTCAAGGCCCATCTTTGTGCCCTGTTTATTAAACATATTGATGTATGCTATGATAAAAGAAATAGCATTTATATAGCATGTGCCTTTAGAAACTGGTCATGATATTCAAAGGTCATTCAAATAGACATAAAAGAGGACATATCATGTAAAAGCCATTGACGAAAGTGGAGAAGAAAGGAATGTGATCTTGTCTTTGAGAAAAATATCCTCTCCATATGTAAAATGTCATGGTTCTTACCTCATCCAGTTCGCCAAAGAAGTGTCCTTTCCATCCACGTACTCATAACTGTTTCTCCCTTTGGCTATCTGAGTTTCAGAAAAATCAGTTAATATGTTTCTGCAATGGCGATAGTTCAACAGAACTATTAACTCAACTACCATCATGTTCCATGACATTCCATGAGTCCAACCACATCTTGAGACAGAACATAGTGTTGGTACACACCTAATCTGATTTCTTTCCTCACAGTAGAAGCCACAGCAGAGATCGAACGGCTTTGTTTTTACAGCCCAGCGGTCTCATCAATGCTGAACTTCAAAAAGGTTTCTGTGATGTAATCATGTTGGCTCCACTCATGCCATAGTGAGTAGAAGGACAAATGACACAGGAGAAAGGGCACGGCAGGCAGGCAGAAAGCCACCAGACTGCAAAGGGAGGTACTTCTTACCTGCCAGCTGTACCCACTGTTGGCTTCCTCTTCCACTTCCGTGACCTTGTACTCAAAAGGACTGAAGTGCAACCCCATGGCAGATCAGATGCTTCATTATACACTCCAAGCCCAGCCTCAGGAATGCTGGATGGGCCAATTCGAAGCACAGTGGGCACACTGAGGAGAGCGCAACTAGGATGTCCCTTATCCACTGGGTTGTCCTTTAGAAACACTGGGGGTCCATGAGCAGCACAGCTTTCCAGGAAGATCTTCTGACACTTCTCACAATCTGGAGATGAAAGTGGAAGCGATTAGGAAAGGATACCAAACAGTACTGGATATAGAGAGCATCAGAAGTAGCCAACTACGCACATCACTCAGCCTCTATTTTGCAACCAAAGTTACCAGCAGACGGAATGATAAAAGACTGAAGTACAAGTGGAATTTCATTTCAGGCTATAGGATTTCTCTTTGTGGATGTGCCAAAGGGTCACTTACGTAGGTAGTCATCATCTTCAGTCTCTCTGAACTCTTTGTACGACTGGCCATTTCTTTCTTGCAAGTTGTAATCTAAAATTCTTCATTCTCATCCTTTCTCCTCTCTTCTGAGATGGAGAGACTAAGTCAGTAAAGTTATTGGTAATTTTGTGTTTAATGTTTAAAATAAAATGCAGGACTTTCAAGACAAGGAAAAACTGTATGAACATTTTTTTTCATGAAAAATCTCTGGTTTCCCTTTATTTTCCCTGGTATTTGAACATCTGTTTATTTAAAAGACAAAGAAAGACACGTCTAGAGATTGACATATCAGATGAGAGAAACAGAATATATAGAAGGCAGAGACAGGTTTGGAGGTTCACTGTTTAAGTAACCTTGAGAGCAGGCAATCCAGACTCAGATCAGAAAGCTTTATCCAGTTCTCACAGAAGGGTGGTAAGACCTTAATCACTTGTTTCATCACCAAGCAACACTAAGTTGTATATCAAAAATATACTACAGTCAGAGAGAGGGTTGAGTCTGGAACCCATGTGAAACAGGCATATTAACTAGTATCTTCATTCCTAGGAAAATTATTTTACTTCCTCTATAGAGTTTTTGTATATAGCCTAAGTAACCTTATCCCATTATTTTTTAGATCAGTCCCCAACAACTTAAAAAGAAATCATGTTTCTAAAGGCTCTATTTGTTTTCTTTTGAGTGAGACCCTAGTATGCAATTACCTCTCACAGCTTGAGCATACTCATCAACTCTCCACCTCTTTGAGCTTCCTAGTGGGCCTGAAGAGACTACTCCTGAAATTATTTTTCTTACCAATGTTTTGTGTAGAGTGCTCTTCTGAGATGTTTGATTCTTTAGGATGGAAACTGCTTTCTAGCCCCTCCTTGAGTCAGCAGTGTATAGTAAAATTGCTATTCCTCATGATTCCTTCATACTCAATTCATTATGTCAAGGCTCGTTGGGCTATCCCATTAAATACAAAGAAACATTTTTGTTTTTAAACTCACTATCCAGTTTAGTTATCCTTTTGGATTGCAAAGTGTTTTCAGGTACATGGCATTCTTTAATGTATCAGAAAACATGGGAAATATCTGAGGTGTTTGAATACTGAAGGTAAAGCAGGGTCTGTACTTCACAAGTCTTTGGGGATAGATCATATCATTTGAGCCTATTTCACTCCAGATGTTTCAACTTCCTCTGCACAACTGAAAGTAGAAAAGGGAAGGACATTTAGAAAGATAATCTGGAGATCAACATTTGTGAAAGCAGGTAGGTAGGGCTCTTTAGAAGAGTATGTCTTATCAATCTGTGGACACTCAAGGGGAAAATATAGGAAAGCACAGACAGGTTCAAATACAACTGGAACATTTAATTGCATAAATGAGGTGAAGAAGAGGTGAAATCAGATGATTGTTCAAAAAGCAAAATGGTTATAAAAGCTGGAAATGATAGTATCCTGAGACTACTTGATTTGGGGATTGGATGAGCTGTTGCCTATATCAATTTACTTGAATCCAGGTGTACTGTCACCTACTTCTCCACAGCTACTTTTTCTGAGCTGTAAATTGGCATACATACATTTTAGATATTACATACTCTTTAATGTGAGTTTAATAATTTTTTCCTACTGCTGCTAAATATTTATCATGTTTTTATAGCCAAATACCAATGAAAAAGAAAAAAGGAAAAATAAGAATCTTTAGAATTCCTTGGACTTGCTTTTTCTGTTTCATCAGAAAATGTTGAATGAATTTCCCAGAAAACTTGCAGAAGTTCTTCATGACCCAAATTGTGCCAAAGTTTTGGAGAAGTATTTGTAATCCACTGGACACTCAAAAACTCATGGTGCATTGCAGAAGCAACTGAAAGGAAAAAAAAATTCCAAACACTGGAAAAACTATCTACTTATGGCCCAGAGAAAGAGGATTTTTTTTTTCCTACAAGAATGGGGACATGAGTTTAAGGTGCAATTCTGTTTAATGTATGAAGGAACACAGAGAGAGGAAAGTTTAAATCATTGCTTATTTGATACATTCTCAGGATTAAACCTGGGAGTCTTCAGGCTTGAGGATTTTGTTTATTGATAAGGAAGATTTCTAGAGAGAAAGATAGACACACATCATCAATCCACTGGATCATTCCCCAAGTGACAGCAACAGCCAGAGCTAAGCTGATCTGAAGCCTGGAACCAGGAGCCTCCTCCAGATTTCCCTTGTGGGGCAGTGTCCTGAGGCTTTGGGCCATCCTCCACTGCTTTTCCAGGCCATAAACAGGGAACCGGATAGGAAGTGTATCAGGGCCTCCCATCCCGTGGAAGAAATCACCCGACACTGGAGAGAGTTTCAGAGGTGCTTTATTCAGACCTTCCGTTAAAACTGTTATGTCCATTATCTGTTACGCAGAAGCCCCTCTCACCCAAGCCCCCGACTTATATGTCAATCCTATCTAATCAACTTAAAGATCACTAAGGCACACCGATCAGGGCAAAGAGCCAATCACAGGGCAAGATATTGTCAGTGCCCCCAATAAAAATGAAACACCTGGGTTTTCCACATGGGACCCAAGAGTGTGCAAGGTGAATATTTACCCACTAGGCCCTTGGAGACTTTCTCTGCTCTGAATCAATTCCCTAAACACTTAACGTTCCTATACCACACTTTCCTCATCTTTTAAATGTGTGTACTTAATAAAAGATCCATAGTGTTGTTGGAAGGTTTAAATGTGTGTGTTGATTTAAACCTCAGAAACAAAGTCTGAAAAACTGAAAACAGAACAAGAAGTAGTGATAATTTGGCTTGCCTTATTTACAGTTTATGATCATGTCAGCTATTATGAAAGATTATGACAGGAAGAAGACAATGAATAGTGTTTGGTGTCCTTTCTCCTCTTACCTGTGAGGAACTTAAGATGATTGTTCTCTAATTTTTTATTTATATTGTAATTAATTTTTTCCAATGAAAATAAATAAGCAGATTAATTTTTTGAAGGAAATTAAGACTTAAACAAGAGGGAGAAAAATAGAGAGAAACATCATCCATTGGTTGGTTCATTTCACAATGAGCACAGCATCTGGAACTTCAATGTCCAATGCAAGCAGCAAACACAGGTGCACCAGCTACCTGAAGCAATTACAGATAGACTTAAGAGGGGACATAGATGCATACAAAATAATCGTGGAGAACTCAATACCCCGTTTACAGCAATAGACAGATCAACGTAACAGAAACTTAAGAGAGAAACAGTAGAACTCACACAGACCATAGAACTAATGGACCTGGTAGACATTTACAGAACCCTCCACCCCACGGACACAGAATACACATTTTTTTCAGCAGTGCATGTTACCTTCTCCTGAGTTGACCACATGGTAGGCCACAAAGAAAGACTCACTAACTTAAAAAAATATATATGAATTATACTAAGCACCTTTTAAGAACAGGAAGGAGTAAAACTTGAAATCAATAAGTCAAAATGCCCAGGAAGTATATAAACTCTTAAAGGTTAAACAATATGCTACTAAATGAACAATGGGTCAGAGATGAAATAAAGGACAAGATCAAAAAATTTATGGAAACCAAGAAAAACTCAAATACAACATTCCAGAACTTGTGGGACACTGCCAAAGCAGTGTTGTGTGGTAAGTTCATAGCAATCGGCGCCTATGTCAAAGCCCAAAAAAGATACCAATTACAAGAATTAAACATCCACCTCCAGAAATTAGAGAAACAGCAACAAAATGACCCTTCAAACAAAAGGAAACAAGAAATCATCAAAACAAGAGAAGAGATAATCCAAATACAAATCAAAAAAGCTGCACACAACAGCAATGAATCAAAAAGCTGGTTCTTTGAAAAGATGAACAAAATAGACACCCCCACTGACCCGACTGACAAAGAAAAAAACAAGAGAAAACTAGAATTAGTAGCAAAAAGGATGAAAACGGCAACATAACAACTGACAACACAACCATTAAGAAAATAATTAGAAACTACTCTGAACAACTATACTGCAACAAATCAGATGACCCTCAGGAAATGGAAAGGTTCTTGGACTGCAACCACTTACCAAAACTTAGCCCAGAGGCTACAGAACACCTGAACAAACCCATAACTGAGGCAGAGATCGAATCAGTGATCAAAGATCTCCCAGCAGAGAAATGTCCAGGTCCACATGGTTTCACTCCAGAACTCTACAAAACATTCCAAGCAGAACTAACCCCAATCCTCCACAAACTATTCAAAGCAATAGAAAAAGAAGCAACCCTTTGAAACACATTCTATGAAGCCAATATCACCTTAATCCCAAAACCAGACAGAGACTAAGAGAGAAGGAAAACTCCAGACCAAACTCCCTGATGAACATTGATGCTAACATGCTCAACAAAATCCTAGCCAATATAATCCAAAAAACATCAGAGAGATCATTCATTCGAACCAAGTAGGATTCATCCCTAGAATGCAGGGATGTTTCAGCATACACAAATTCATAAATGTAGTACACCACATCCAAAAACTGAAGAACAAAAATTATATAATAGTATCAATAGACAAAAAGGCTTTTGACAAAATCCAACGCCACTTCATGCTAAAAAACTCTAGCAGGGTAGGCGTAGAAGAAACAATCCACAACATAATAAAAGCAATATACAAAAAACCCAATGACAGCATTATACTGAATGGAGAAAAATTGGAACCCTTCCACTGAGATCTGGAACAAGACAAGGGTGTCTGCTATCACCATTACTATTCAACATAGTCCTAGAGGTACTCGCAGAGGCTATAAGACAAGACAAAGAAATCAAAGGAACCCAAATGGGAAATTAAGAATTCAAGCTCTCACTATTCTCAGATGACATGATCCTTTACATACAAGAACCAAGAGACTCAATACAGAGACTACTACAACCTATACGAGAATTTGGCAGAGTGGCAGGGTACAAAATAAATGAATAAAAAACAACAGCCATATCGTATGCAAACAGCCTCAAGATGGAAAAGATCTAACCAGCAAGATACCATTCCAAACAACAGAGGGAAGAGTATGAAGTACCTAGGAAGTAATCTCACCAAAAACGTCGGAGACCTCTTTGAAGAAAACTACAGTAAGCTTAAGAAAGAAATTGAGGAAACTTCAAAAGATAGAGAAACATCCCACGCTCCTGGACAGCCAAAAACAATATCGTCAAGATGTCCATACTACCAAAAGCAATATATACATTCAATGCAATCAGAAACAAAGTACCCATAACATTCTTCATAACTTGAAAAAGTGATACAAAGAATTCATCTACAAACACAAAAACCATGAATAGCCAAAAATATCCTGAAGAATAGGCAGTTGACAGGGCGAATCACAGTTCAGACTTATGGACATACTACAGAGTCATCAAAACAGCTTGGTACTGGCAGAAAGATAGAGAGAGGACCAATGGAACAGAATATAAATAACAAATGGGAATCCACACAGACACAACCAACTAATCTTTGACAAGAAAACAGAAAACAGCCCATACAAATGGGAAGGTCTCTTCAATAAATGCCGTTGGGACAACTGGCTAATAGCCTACAGAAAACGTAAGATAGACCCACATCTCTCACCATACACTTAGATCAGATCCAAATGTATAAAATACCTAAACTTCTGGAAGAAAATGTCAGAAACACTCTTCAAGAGCTAGGTGTAGGCCCTGACTTCCTAGAAAGGACACTAAAGCAATAGCAATCAAGATCAAAATAGAAAAATGGGACTATATCAAACTAAAAAGCTTCTGTACAGCAAAGGAAACAATTAACAAAGTCAAGAAGCAACCAACAGAATGGGAGATCTTCGCACACTACATAGGTGATAGGGGACTAATCTCCAGAATATACAAAGATCTTTGGAGGAACCAAAACACCAAAACAAACAAACTACTCAAGAAATGGACACAGGAAATAGGCAGACATTTCACAAAGGATCAAACCCAAATGGTAAACAAACATATGAAAAAATGCTCAAGTTCTCTAAAAAATAAGGGAAATCCAAATTAAGACATCAATGTGGTACCACCTAACACCAGTAAGAATGGCTCATATACAAAAAACCTCCAACAACACTTGCTGGCAAGGATGTGGGGAAAGGGAACCCTTCTCCATTGCTGCTGGGAATGCAGGTTGGTTCAGCCGCTATGGAAATCAGTATGGAGAACACTCAAACAACTGAAAATCTGCATAACATATGATTCAACAATAGCACTCCTAGGAATATATCCCAAACACCTGCTACATGAGAAACCTACATGCACCTCCATGTTCATAGTAGCACAATCAATAATTGCAAAAACTTGGAAGCAACTCAAATGCCCATCAAGAGAAGACTGGATAAGAAAGTTATGGTTTATTTATTCTACGGAATACTATTCAGGTATTAAAAAACACAAATGCAGTTTTTTTGTGGCCAAATGGGTCCAACTGGAATATATTATGCTAAGGGAATTGAGTCAATCCCAAAAGATCAGATAGCATATGTTTGCTTTAATATAAGTTGAAATGTTGTCAATTTGTAAATGGGTACCTGTGAAATCTAGTATTACTTTGTTAATTAACACCATAATTTTGGAAATGGTTGTTGGTGTTATGTTTTGTCATTTAATTGGTTGGAATGATAATGTTCCAGCTATTTCTCCAGACCAGAGTTGGTCTCCTCAAGAAACTGCTGAATTAAGCTAGGCAATAAAATCCTGGAGACTATGCAATGCACATGCTTGCATTGAAAGAAACAAGACAAGATTTGAAGTGTAATGCTGCAATAAGGTTGAGCAATCCACCACGGGGGAAGGGCAAGGGGAAGGAAAGGAGGAACATCAGCGCCTATGATACATTGTAATAACATTAAATGCAATGAAAAAAAAAAAAAGAAGAAGAAGGCCCAGAATGTAGGGACAAATATACCTGTGCATGTCCAAGAAGAAGCTTCTGGCTACTCTGATTTTCAAAAACATAAGCAAACCATTTATGTACAAGCTTCATTGTACTCCCATCTTGAATCAGCTATTCCATGTTAACTGTCAAATGTTCATACATTTTCAACTTTTTGTCTGCTTAATAGCACGGTTGATGTTCTAGAATCTTATGCCAGCAGCCTCTGATAGGCACTGTTTTCAGATAGTGAATGGTGTTAATCAAATATTGTGGAGTCTATTCCCAGGAATGGTTTTCAGCAGCTACTTATCTCTCCTGGCCTTCACTTTCTTTGCTAGGCCTCTATTCTCAAAAGCATCAGTGTTGTCCAGGGACTCTGACTGCCAATGCTCGTAAGAAAGCCAGTTGAGGGGGCTCTCAGAGGTAGATTAAAGCAAAATCTCCACTTCCAGAGGATACAGCTAGAGAAAGAACTGAAAGGTGAAGCCATCCAATGCACAAAGAGCAGGATGGGCTCTGGGATCAAGTACAAGTGAGAGGTCTGCATAACCAGAACACAATCGTCCTTGTCCATATTCATCCCTGAACAAGTGGGATGAGAGGAGGAAACACACAAGCCAAAAACGGGTCTGATGCTACATAGGTCCATCTAAACGGTATGCTGTATTTCTACTTCACTTTTTGATAGTGTGTCATCTGTGACTTGCCAATCTTTACCAACTATTCTTTGGAGAACTACATGGAAATGTATTGAAAAGCATTTTTGAATATTAGAAGACACGAGAGGTTGCTGTGTAATCACAGTAGCCACAGAAGAACATGGTGCCATTTTGCCAGTGTTAAAGTATGTCCTGCACCTCCTGTGCCACCCTCACAAAAAAAAAAAAAAGGTGAGGCTCTCACCTCCAGATTTCCCAATGCTGAAACTAGGCGTGTCCAAGCTTGCTTTGGCAGGAACCCCGACACATGTAATTCTGGCATCCCACTCCAACTCCTCTGAGTCTGTCATCAGGCAAGAATTCTGAAAGAAGGAAGAGGCAGGGCCTTGCTGTGAGCCAGGCCCAATGACCAGGAACCCAGCCATGGGCTGTGGCACTTGCAGGATAGTGATCAAGAGGCAGGCTCCACGCTCACTGATATCCTTCAGCTCTGGACATCTGCTGTCTCAACAAAGAGAGGTGCATCGTCATGGAAACCAGAATGTAGGGCAGACAGGCAGTTAATGGAATACTGGAATTCTGGGCTGCTTGGGGTGGGGAGGGGACCAAGCATGCCAACTTGCACATCTCCAGGTTTGTACTGAAGAATGATGGGGTTCCCACAGGTGGATAAAGTTCTGTGTCTCAGGTATTGTCGTTTGTTACTTTGAGGTTACTGAAGCCTGGGTAAGTGTAGGCACTGTTTTAGCCTGAGCATCTGTGTTAATGAGGCCTGGCATCTCTCAAGTTGAACAGTGTGGGACCGGCACTGAACTTTGATCAAAGGGCAACCCTGTGATTGGTGACCTGCTGGGTGGAGTATTTGCAGCCCACCAGGTTTGAGGCCTATGGACTCTCTCCAGCTAGTGGACATGGTCCCCAAATGGCAAAGAATCCCTGCTCTATCACCCTGAGGAGATTGGTAGGTGCTCAGGGTGAAGAGGCCTGTGGCGTAGGCTAAGGTGAAAGGGTTCTTACTAAAAGGCAAAGGCTGGGCTCTGGTCTATTATTCTTGCTCTCCCCAAGTGCTCTTAGCCATCGCTGCCCCCTCCTGTGAGACTTCTGGTATTACAGAAAATGCCACCATGGAGTGTTCTGTGTGGTACTGGCTATCTGATGATGCTGGGATGAACGCAGTAGTACTGGTTGGCAATCTAGGAACTGATGGTGCAGGGTGGAGGAAGGAGCCATGACTATCAGTCATGGTCTCCTAAGCTTTGGGTCCTGTTGTTCTTGGTTGAGCTGAGCTTACAAGCACCCAAGTCCTTGCCCTATGCACAGTTCAAGCATGTCCTACTCAGGGAATAATAAGACCTGCAAGAGTTAAGCTCAAGTTAAGCTTCAACTTCCGCATTGCAGCGTTTCTGCTGGGCCTTTTGGGACCAAATACAGACATGTTTTCAATAGCTGAACTCCAGGTAGACAGTTGTATCCTGAAAAATCAAAATTCATGTTGTGTATTGTGTCCTGGGTGTGCTGAAGCACATGTAGGTTGTTTCTTGTTGGGCCAGTTTCTATGCCTCTGATGGTTCCTGGGAGTTCAGGGTGTACATGCGTGCTATTTTCTGAAATGTCAGCATATTCTTTGGTGTTCAGCACCTTTCCATGTATACTGCTTTCTGAAAGGCTAGGGGCAATGTGTTAATTGTTTTATTGGAGGCAGGTCTCTGAGGTAGGGACTTTCCCTTTGAACTTGGAATTAGTGGATCCTGTTTCCTTGAATTCTGGAGAATGTGCATGTGTTACTTCCTATGAGAGTGAGGTTATACCTCTCACTTGGATTCCTCCTGGAAGTGGTATTGATCTCATTTTCACCTCCTAAGCCATTAATTGTAGGATTATGATTGCACCTATGAGTTGTGAAATTTATTTTCGCTATTAATATCACATTGTCAGATCTGTTTTGTAGTGAATGTGTACTTTTGCCAACCCTGAAGAATCAATTCTTTAAAAATTAAGACAAGAAAGAAATGAAATTGTATTGCCAGAATAGAAAAGGAAAACAATGAAACAGAATAAAGGAGAACATTACAATACAGTATTAAAACAGGAAATACATATATTTAATACTTGAATGTGTACAGAAGAAGAAGATAAAGTATCAGAGAGAGCTTTCCAAAAAATAAAAAAATAAAAGAAGAAAAGAAAACGTTAGCTTAGAGAAGGTTACAATTTTGAATGTGTTTGCCTTGGAAAAACCTCAAAAGAATTCAGCTAAAGAGAACCATTGAATTCAATAAATGTATTAAATGTCAAGATGAGCATAGAAATAATAACGCTAAATTTTCCCCCAAAACCATAGAATATGTGGTTGGAGAATCCTTTGTGCTTTCAGGAAGGAATATAAGTAAATGATACATGATTTCAAAGTGAGAAATGACATTAAAAATACATGCTCCTTGTTCATACATATAAGTGAGAAAATGTTAAATATATAAAAACATGAAAATATGTTTTATATATATATGAAAAGATGTTAAAAAGCCCAATCTATACCACTTTAAAAGCCCAATGTTAAGCCACTTCTGATCCAGAGATTATAGGAAGGGAAATTAATGGCTGGGAATTATGTGAATTTTCAGAACATACATAAGTCATCCTCTCTGTGTCCCCTCCTCTCTGTATATCTGACTTTCCAATTAAAAATAATCTTTTATTAAGGATTGGTGAGGGGCGACAGCTGCAGTGGCCTAGCAGCTAAAGTCCCACCTTGCATGCACTGGGATACCATTTGGGAACCATTTCTAATCCCATTGGTCCCACTGCTCACCCAGTTCCCTGCTTGTAGCATGATAAGGCAGTGATAAGCTTTGAGACCATGCATCTAAGTGGGAGACCTGGAATGAAGCTCCTGGCTCATCACGGAGCCATTGCAGCTGCTTAGGGAGTGAATCAGTGAAGTGATGAGCTTCTCCTCTGTCTCTCTGTCTCTCTGTATATCAGATTTTCCAATAAAAATATCTTTTAAAATATATATATTCACAAATACATACATACATACATCACAACTAAAATCTGGTTCTGTCAAAATTATTTTGGGAATTTGTCCAAGGTAAATGCAGAATTACCTTGTTTTCCAGCTGCCTTAAATCTACATAATTACCAAATCAGTTCAAAACCAGTGCAGTGCTTCATTGCTCTGTGAGAATGCTTACTTTCTGAGAAACACATCCTCATGCATTTTTCTGTGTGTATAAATACTATGCTGTGTGCTCACACAAACTAAGATGATTACAAGGTATGTGGGTTATGAGATCACTGTTTCCTGAGAAATTACTAAAATTGTGTTATACAGCGCTTGCTAAGTTGCTTGTGATACTCAAACATGTGCGTGCATATCCATAAAACTCCTATTCATGGCAACAAAAAGATGAACACTCTTGTAGGCTTTGATGCCGGAGACCAGCTCCAGCTGACTGAGAGCTTGCAAAGGATGCGTGGATCGGCGAGATGATAGGAAGAGATAAGACACGGACCACTATGACTTGATGCTCATAATGGACAACTCAGAAAAGTTGCCTTCTTTATTTATACATAAATCATCACAAGTTTTTTCACAACATCCAATTGTTTCATTTTTCATTACATCATGGTTATGAAAATGCAAGAAGCAATCCTAAAAAATATTTTTCTATTTCAAAGAAAACATTCTTAACAAACCATTACTCATTGAAACCTGCAATCACCTAGCTGAAGCCAGGAACTCCACGGTTGGCAGCGCATGCAGTTACATAGTGACAAGTAGTTTACTTATACTCAAAATCAACTTTTACTAAACGCAAACTAATATTGATTAGAATATTAAGAATACATAATTAAAAGATCATAAGTAGAAGGATTTTATAAAAGCATATAACATAGATTCTTTGCTAAATTTTATAATCAAATCATGCATTAATTACGGTCACCGTCACCTAGTGCTGATTCAATTGTTTTTTATTCTTTTGTTAAAGGGCAGTGAAAGGGATCAAGGCAATTCAGCTAATCTACAAACAGAGGGCCTCTTACAAGAAACTTCCTTTAAACTATTTTCTTTCTCTAAATATAAGTGCCAATATAAGATAAAGATTTTTATAAACTATTTTCTTTCCCTAAATATAAGTGCCAATATGAGATTGAGATTTTAAGCCAATTTGACGGGGTTCACATTTATTTCCTTATAAAAGATGCCCCATATACTTTTGTTTTCTGTGGTAAGAAACTAAAATGCGTCATATCATGTGTTGTAACAGTTCGAGGTGCATGGTAAACAAACTCTTTGTACCTCCATGATTGCCATCTGTTGCAAGATATTATCAAGCCATTTCTTAAGGAAAACATTACTTACACTAGGGCAAACTTTAGGACAAAAGTGGGCACATAACAGGATGTTTGGAAACATAGTGGGCTCAATTGTATTATTGTGTACTTTTAACTGTGTGTCATAGCCTTACGTTACTACAGGTGTTTTTATCATAACATGATAGATCAATTTGAGGTGTCATATCAGTTACAGGAATCACTTCACATAGCAGAAAAACAACAACAACACCCTCAGAAGAATTATGAAATATCAGAGAGGTGATTGAGTTCCATACAATGGGTGAGGCAGCAATGAGGTGACCAGAGACATTCTGCCGGGCCTTGCCACGCAGCTAGAAACTCCTCGCAGCCTTGCTAACTGAGGGGTGGTGTTCATCACACACCCATGCCATCCGACCCAACTGCACGGCTCCCCACACTTTGAGGCAGGTGAACAGGTGCACCAACCGACAGTAGCATATCCATGTGAGAGTAGAGAAAAATAATCTCATAGACAATGGAGTTGAAATCTTTTTTATGCTGTCATAAATTTTCAAATCTGTGTATAATTTAAAACCATTTAATTTTTATTAGAAAGAGTAACTTGGAGACTGGAAAGAGAGTAGGAAGAATGAGATAGGTAAGGAGAGAGGTAGAGTGGGAAGGAATAGATGGGTTGAGGTAGAACAGAACAAAGTCTCTCATCTGCTGATTAGGACCCGAATGGCTACAAAATCCAGGATTAGGCCATTATGAGGTCTCCTGAATGTGTGTAGGTGCCAGAGCACGTATGTTATCTTGCAATATTCTTTTGCCACATTAGCGGGGAGCTTGATCTGAAGAGGGGCACCAAGACTCCAGTCATGTCCCAAATGAAATTCTAGGATTGTGGATGATGCTTTACCTATGCCATATCTGGCCCTGAAGAGCCATAGGTTATTTCACATTTTCTATGGATGCTTTGTCATATTCCTATACAGTGTTGAGTAATGCCAAGTGGAGCAGAATGCATAGAGTAATACAGTGCTAACATCATACAACCAATTATTCTTTGACAGGAGAGGATATGCACTTGGCCTGGCAGGGAAGATGTCCTTATGTGCATGGATGTTAGTTCCCCTCTGATCCTGCTTCAATATATCTACTAACACATTAACTGGGAAGCAGTAGGTGATGGCTCCTGAGTCTGGATATCTGTCACCTGCCTGAGAAATCTAAGTTGAATCCCTGATCCGAGGCTTTGGCTTGGCCAAGCTGTGGATGTTGCACATATTTTGAGAATAAAATAGTGCCACGCAGAAGCTCAGCTCCTGGGAGAACAGGCAGGCCACAGAACAACTGCAGGCCTGACTGCATATTCAAATCTCTGGTTTTACTTTGGAGGAACACACAAAGTAGATCTCCCATCACAAGCAGCTGTGCAGGAGAACACAAAGTGGGGCCAACTGCGGGAATCTTTACCCACATATGTCCCTGGCATCTTGTGTATTCTTAGAGGCAGCCCAATAGTCACATTGCAGTACTGTGTCCACTTCTGGGAGAAACAACCTGATAAATTTGTTTTTATACACAATGTTTGAAAATTTTAATTTCATTCTTCGAAACATCTGGGTTGAGACAGTATCAATGACAGGTTCAAAAAATAACAAACAACCAAACAAAAAATTACAGGTTAAATCAAGGCAAACATGTGGTATCTAATCGAAGAATGGAACTTGCATTATTTTTAACATATTGTTTACCCAATACTATGTCAATTAATTCCATAATGTTGTATATTGATACTGAGGCCTTGTTGGGCCTTTTAACTGACCGGATCTTTACTCTGTTAGACCTATTTTCAGACCATAGAAGGTCTCCCCAAGAGGCCACTGAACTTATCTGGACAATAAGACGCTGAACTTTACGCTAGGCATGTGTTTGCAAGCAATGAATCTCAACTGAACTTGAACTATGGTTATGCAACAAGGTGGAGGAATCCACCATGGGGGGAGGGGTATGGAAGGGGTGGGGGGAATCCCCAGCACCTATAAAACTGTACTACATAATACAATGTAAGCAACAATAAAAAAAAAAAGAAAATTTTAATTTCAGATTTGTTTGTTATATGATACAGTTCCATAGGTTCTAGGATTTAACTTCCCCTTATCTGCACTGCACACCCCTATTTACCCTCTATCATTACAATGGTGTGCTCCTTCCAAAATAGTCGTAAGTTCATCACTCTGCTATTTAAGTATTTCCTGACAAATTAATATGGACAATGGTTCAAAAGGAACCATTGTAAGTATTTTATTATAATACCTACTAATCTGTGTGAGTATATGTATTTTAGTTATATTATATATTATAACATATATAAATATTGAACAACTATTCAAGGGAAGAGGAAATTGAGAGAATTCAAGAAAATATTTCAATGTGGTTAATTGAGTGTGTGTATATACCAATTGTTTATAAGCTCCTCAAATAACACATCTGCAACACAAGTGACAAAAAAGCAGTGCATTATTAGATGGCTTGTGCATATTTCTGAAAAAACAAAAAGGGATTATAAACACAGAATGGGTCGTGCTCTCAAAAATTACTAATTTTGTAAATATAAAGTGATTTTCTAGCAGTTTGCGAATTTTCTGAAGAAGAAAAGCTCAGTACATCTAGCTGCTTACTTGCACTGCTCTTTGAGTCCCTGAATATTAAATATGAGTTGTGAGGAAGCACTTTTTTCTGGTTCAGGGTTACCCACATGATGTAGGACATTGGTTGTTATTGAATTCATTATAAGGCTATGTGCAGCTGAAACCACATGCCAAGGTTTGTATGTTAAACATGATATCTTGTTTATATTGGAACCACCAACATGGAAACAGAATGAATGACACTATGTGACCGACTCAGCAGATTGCTCTGAAGAACAATTCAAAATGTAGCATGAATAACCTGGTGGAGAAGAGAATCTCATCATGCAAATTATAAAATTATTACACACATAAGATTTACAATGCTGAGAAATCACTGCATCAGTTTTGAGTAAAGTTAATTTAATCAGGCTGATTTTCCCTTGTGTATAGGAAGTTATCTAATCAGAATTTCTCACACATTTACCTGTGGTGTATTGATGATAAAAGACTTGGTAATTTTTGTAATCTAACTCAAATGTGCATTTCATCCTATGGTCTGTAAAGGAGTGTTGTTGTCTTCATGGGATAATTCTCTTGAATTTTTAGTTCTTCTTGATATTATACTTTTGTAATATATGTAAGATTAGGTTTAGGTTGGAGATTTAAAAATTGACAGGGGAAATATTTTTCTCATTTTTCTTCTGTGTCATTGCATATTAATATTCCACATAATTGCAACAGAATATGCTAAAAAACACATGTTTAATTTTCAGAATTACCTCCCAAAGTTGGATGAGATAATCTAACTACACTGATATAGAAAAGAAATTGAATCCAGATTGAATGTATAAAAATTGAATCCAAACTCGAGTTTTGCTACCACCTTATTCTGATGCATTTCTCCTTACAATGAAATAAATTATTGAGAATGTCAAATACATATGTTCTTTGAAAATTTTGTCTTCAATACAGAAATAGGAAAAGAAATTTCTCAGTGAAAGTCTTGGCTCAATGACATGCTGTACTGGAATTCTTTTTTCTCTTGTCATTTGCCTCTTTGGATCCACATTTTTACAGTTGTGATCCCTAGAAAGGAATAGGTGATGGGCAAGAAACATATTTCCTGCTGTTCATAAGGAAGCTTGAGGTTGAGTTGCTTTCTCACACAAATGACTGACATATAACCCTGATGTCTGTAAAAATCTCAACAGGTGCTGCAAGTTTACCTTGCATGTTCTTGGGGAGAGGAGCAGTCAAAAAGAAAGGGGGAGAGGTGTTTCCCCGGACAACTCACAAGATGTATTTTCAGGGTTTCAGTTCTTATCCACTTATAAAGCAATAGCTCAAACACAACTCAGTATTAGATCATGATTGTAAGCAGGAAGTTCTGAGAAAATTAACAAGGTAGCTTTGTTTAAGGACTAGTAACATGCAGAAGAGATAAGGAGCACTGTCTGCCCTTGCTTAGCTGATGAGACAGACCACGGATGTTCAGCTCTGATCAAGGAGTGCATGAAAGCACCTTGGAGGACTCAGTGTTGGGAGCATGTATGCTGGGTGAGAGGTCCTGTGCCTCCTCTTCCTGGATCCTGTTTTGGACAGAACCCCAGCCTTAAATCTGTCATCCGTGTTTTACCTTGTTGGATGCATTAAAACAACAAGCATGACCTCACCACATACATTTAAACACTTACCCACAGACTTCTTGTATCTAACAATAGGAGGTTATTGAATGAGAATGAAAAAGGACACTGGAAGCTACATTTATATTAATGTGAGAAAAGCATTCTTTAGTAAAATAACAGTATAGGCTGATTTAGTTGCTGGGATTCATGCTGTAGGTTTGGATGGCACAACATCGTCAAAGGTATGAATAGACAGCTCTCCTGTTTGGCAGGACCTAGGGTAGCTGCCAGGCTGTTTGGCAGGTTACAGTAGGTGTCTCTCTAACCACCTGGACTCAGTTTCACCCCTATTTGCATGGACGGTCAAACACTCCACTAAGAATTTTGTGATCGATTGAGGCATTGTTGTTTGTCCCTATGATGTGGATTCTGTAACTGATGCGAGCTTGGAAGTTAATACTATTGATAATGCACTGGTGAGCAGGCCTTTAAACTACACACAGGAGTAGAATTAAGCCCATGCCATTTCAGGACACCTTATTGTGCAATCTGGCCAAGACATGTGGCATGACTTCTGGGAAATAACGTGGTAAGAATATAACAAACTATAACGGAAGTGATGGGCACATGAGCCAAAACTGCTATGTCAAAAATATAGTTAGTGTGACCCTAAAAGTTTAGCCTGCCTTCACAGCATAGAAACTGTAGCTCTTTTAGCCAATTTTATAATGTTTTAAATAGAGGAATTATAGGGTTATTTTATTAATATCATCTAAGTATGCTTTTGAGTATTGCTTGATTGTTTATGCAGATATAGAGCCTGGAATTGCAGGGGGATTTAATATTTGAAATCGTTGTCTTGGATTCTTTTCCAGCTTTTCTCCTGTAACACATTTCTCCCATGAAATGATGGGCAACTTGTGGAAACACAAATGTAGTTGGTATGTATTACTAATTAGTAGGCAATGGCATGTGCCTTGGACTTGAAGTGCTGGCCGTCACCCAGTGGCTACTACAGAACAATGAATAAGGGCTTGCTTTGAAGAAAATGGTTAAGGTAACTTACAGAATTATCTCTAAGAGCACGTGGTAGACCAGGAAGTAAAACATAAAATAATTAGGGCCCGGCGCGATGGTGTAGTGGTTAAGGTGCTCGCCTTGCACGCCCAGGATCCCATATGGGTGCCGGTTCTAATCCCAGCAGGCCCCACTTCCCATCCAGCTCCCTGCCTGTGGCCCAGGAAAGCAGCTGAGGACTGCCCAAAGCTTTGGGACCCTGCACCCACATTGGAGACCTGGAAGAGGTTCCTGGCTTCTGATTGGCTCAGCTCCAATCGTTGCGGCGATTGGGAGTGAATCATTGGACAGAAGAGCTTCCTCTCTGTCTCTCCTCTCTGTATATCCGCCTTTCCAATAAATTTTTTGTTAAAAAAATTTTAAAAAGAACTTATTTATAACAATAAAATAATTAAACACGAAGTAAAAAATAGAACGATGAAATGATTGTGCAGAGGCTTGTATTGTGTCTGTGTGAATAAAAAGGACAGCTTCTTGCGTTGTTACAGGAAGGCACCAAGTGGCTGCAATGTCCCTTTCTTTTCTTTTGGTTCATGCTACACACCCTCCTAAGGCTCCCCAAACCTGGCTGGAGCTGGCCTCCAGCATTTAGTCATATAAACCAGCTTTACTAGATCTTGAAACAGACCACTCATATATTTTGACTATAATGTCATATTGTAACTGGAATAAAACATTATAACAGATTTTCTAGTTTTACTATTGCAAACCTAGCCATTAAATACTTTTGAGAATATAAATCAGATGAAATAATGTCTCTCACTTCTTCACACTTACACTGTGTAAAACTGACTTCAAAGTCAACATATTGTTAATGAAAGGAAATCTTTGACCAAGGTAAGTTACATGGAATACAAATTACTTTAAAGTGTGACTTAAACATAAGTCCACATAGTATGCATAGAAGAGACTTGGTTTAACAGAAGTATTTCAAAATCAGTTGTGTCAAAATCGTAGAGATTTAAGACCCTGTTGTCTTGCAAAAGACTGTTTCATAGAAAAGATGAAAGTAACATTTTTCTAAATACCTTTACATTGCTTATGTTTAATAGTAAAATTTTCTCATTACCAAACTGTTTTGATGGCACTACTCTGTTCTATCTATATCTTGTGTGGAATTGTAATCTCTTTACCTTTTTTATTTTTCAGGATGGACTTGGCTACTCATGATCTCTTTTTCTGAGAAGAATGTTGTGCGGATTTTGATTGGATTTTCTTGAATTATTCCTTGACTTTTAGTAATATAGACCTTTTATTAAAAAACATGTATACTCCACCTACCAGCAGTAAGAAAGGGTCATATACAAAAAAAAGCCAACAATATTTGCTGGAGCAGTTGTGGATAAGGGGAACCCTTCTCCATTGCTGGTGGAGCTGCAGGTTGAAAATCTATGGAAAAATATGAAAATCAGTATGGAGAACACTCAAACAACTGAAAATCTGCACACCATATGATCCAGCAATAGCACTCCTAGGAATATATCCAAAACACCTGCTACATGAGAAACCTACATGCACCCCCATGTTCATAGTAGCAGAATCAATAATTGCAAGAAGTTGGAAGCAACCGAATTACCCATCAAGAGAAGACTGGATAAGAAAGCTATGGTTTATTTACTCCATGGAATACCACTCAGCTATTTAAAAAAAAATAAAATGCAGTTCTTTGTGGCCAAATGGGCCCAACTGGAAACCATCATGCTAAGGGAAATGAGTCAATTCCAAAAGGTCAGATAACACATGTTTGCCTTAATTTAAGTTGAAATGCTGTCAATTTGTAAATGGGTACCTGTGAAATCTAGTGTTACATTATTAATTAACCCCATAACGTTGGAAACGTCTGTTGATGTTATGTTATGGTATTTCCAGACCAGAGTTGGTCTCCTCAAGAAACTGTTGAATTCAGCTGGGCAATAAGATACTGGATACTATGCAATGCACATGCTTGCACTGAAAGAAACAAGACTAGGATTGAACTATAATACTGCAATAAGGTGGAGCAATCCACTATGCGGGGAGGGCAAGGGGAGGGTAAGGAGGAACATCAGAGCTTATGAAACGTTGTTATAAAATTAAATGCAATAAAAATATATGTAAAATAAAACAACAACAACAAAAGAAGACTTTGAAAGTGAATGGAAAATCATTACTGAATAGTGAAAAAAAAGTTTAAATCTGTCATCTTGTTGCAGGTCTTGTATTTGTTTTATTTGTACTTTGCTCACTTTGGGTGCTTTGTTTTGGATAAATTGAATATCGTGTTCTATTTCCATTTTGTGTCATATATATGTATATTTTGTGTCATATGCATAATAATAATATTTCCGTTGGTAGCTTGGTGAATACTTTAAAGTACAGTAACCCATTTTGTACTTATCACAGTCTGTATTTGAGTTACATAGTATCAATTTATATAAAGAGTCTTCAGAATGTTCATGCAAATGCATATTCTGAAAAATCTCTACATTGACTCCAACTTTTTTGCTTTGAAGTCAATTTTTCATTTAGTTGAATTTTTCACAGGCTTTTTGAAGTGCCCTCATATGTTTCATGTATGTTGTAACTTTATACCTCCCAATCTGGGCAGGAATTGAGTCAAACAGTTAAAATGTTTGTGTCCTGGGGCCAATACCCTGGTATAACGGGTTGGACATCTGCCTGTGGCACTGGCATCCCATATGGATACCAGTTTGTCTTAGGTGCTCCACATTTAATCCAGCTCCCTGCTTGTAACCTGAGAAAACAATGGAGGATAGGCTGCAACTTTGGGTCCCTACACCAATGTGTGAGACAGAGAGGAGGATCCTGGTTTCTGGATGTGTATTGGCTCTGCTCCAGCTCTTGTGGCCATTTGGGGAGTAAAGCAGAGGATTTAAGAAGTAGATTCTCTCTCTCTGTGTCACTCTCTCTCTCTTCCTATCTCTCTTTCTCTCTCTCTTATTTCTCTCTCCATTCTGCCTTTCAAAGATAGATGATAGATAGATAGATAGATAGATAGATAGATAGATAGATAGATAGATAGATAGATAGACAGATATAGATAAAATATTTGTATCCCATATTGGAACAGCTCTGCATGGTATCTAGTTCTGGCTCTTGATTCCAGATTTCTGCTAATGCAGACCCATGTTGATAGTGGTGATGGCTCAGGCAATTGCCTTTGCACCACATGTATTGGAGACCTGGATTGGGTTCCTGAGTTCCAGGTTTGGTCCCAGTCCAATCTCTGTCATCACTGGCGTTTGAGGAATAAACTGGAGGATTAAAAACTCTGATGTGTGTGTGTGTTTGTGGTCTCTGTATATGTCTGCCTCTCAAATTATATATATATATATATATAAATTCGGCCTTCTTTATCACTGTATTATTATTTCCCCAGACTGTATTTGAAATATGTTAAAACCCATACTATATTGTTATTATATATATTTATGTAGTATATGACTCATCATAAAATGTACACTCTTGCCCCAGCACAATGGCTCAGCGGCTAAATCCTTGCCTTTTACGCATCAGGATTGCTCTACTTCCCAACCAGCTTCCTGCTTGTGGCCTGGGGAAGCAGTAAACGACAGGTCAAAGCCTTGGGACAGGATTGCTGTACTTCCCAACCAGCTTCCTGCTTGTGGCCTGGGGAAGCAGTAAACGACAGGTCAAAGCCTTGGGACAGGATTGCTGTACTTCCCAACCAGCTTCCTGCTTGTGGCCTGGGGAAGCAGTAAAGGACAGGTCAAAGCCTTGGGACCCTGCATCCACTTGGGAGACCCAGAAAAGGTCCCTGGCTTCTGACTTCAGATCAGTTCAGCTCTGGCCATTGTGGCCACTTGGGAGGTAAAGCATCAGATGGAAGATGTTTCTCTGTGTCTCTCCTCTGTATAAACCTACCTTTGCAATAAAAATAAATAAATCTTTTAAAATTACCTTCTCTAAAGGGCACAATATTATAGTTTTTACTATATTCATGGAATTGTTGAATCATCGTCACTCCCTAGGACATTTTTATCATTCAAAATTAAACCCATACCCATTGTTTTTGCAGCACTCCCTCTTTCCTTTATCCCTTGCTCCTCCCTTGCACTGGGCAAGCACCAATGAATTTGCTGGTTCTGCAAAAACAACATATATAGTATTGTGCTTTTTGTGCATCGCTTCTTTTTACATTATTTGTTCAAGGCTCATCCATGCTCTCACATCTGCTAGTACTTATTTCTTTAATTTTCATGTTTTTAATTTAATTTTATTTTTTAAAGATGTGTCTATTTACCTAAATGGCAGAGAGTTATAGCTCTTCTGTTCGCTGATTGACTCCCCAAATGATGGCAACATCAGGGCTGGGCCAGGCTGAAGCCAAAAGCCTAGCACTCCATGCCAGGCTCCCATATGAGTGGCAAGGGTACATGTACTTGGACCATCTTCTATTTTCCCCAGTGCATTAGCAGGAGGTTTGCTGTAATTTGGACCCCTTTATCTTTAAAAATGAGGTTACATTCAACATTCTAAATTGAACACGTTAAGTAGCATTTAGTATTTCACAATAGTGTACAACTGTTTCCTCTTCAAAAGGATTTTATCCAGTGGGTGTGTATTTCTATTGCATTGTGATTTTGATTTGTATTTGCAAAATAGCTGGTGGTGTTATTTATCATTTGTGTATATTTTTTAAAGAAATGCCTACTGAGATTCTTTGGCCACTTTTAATCAGGTTACTTATCTATTTTTATTTGTATTTAATACAGATTTACTAATCTGTATTTAATACAGATATCATTATCTTATAAGGTAGTGTTTTCTCTCATTCACAGAGTTACCTTTCTGCTTTGTTGATAGTGTATTTGAAAGCACAGTAGCTTTTAATTAGGGTGAAATTCTACTTGCCTGTTTGTTTTTTCCCTTTGTTGCTTCTATTGTTGGTGCTATATTTAACAAGCCACCATCTAAATTTAAAGGTGGGAAATATTTATCCCTGTTTTCTTGCAAGAATTGTTTAAGTTTAGGTTTTAGATTTAAGCCATTGATTTTATTTTGAGCCAATTCTGTTCGTGAAGTCAGGTAAGGGTCCAAATTTATTCTTTTAGCCAGTTGTCCAAACGTTGAAAATGCTGTTCTAGGGCCGAGCGCTATGGCGTAGTTGTTAAGGTCCTCACCTAGCATGTGCCGGGATCCCATATGGGCGCCATTTCTAATGCTGGCTGCCCTGTTTCCCTTCTGGGACATGGAACCCTGTGCCTGCATGGGAGTCCCAGAGGAGCTCCTGGCTTTTGCTCCTGTCTTCATATTGACTCAGCTCCAGCCATTGCAGTCACTTGGAGAGAAGACCTTCCTCTCTATCTCTCCTCCTCCCTGTATATTTATCTGCCTTTCCAATAAAAATAAATAAATCTTAAAGAAAAACAAAAGAAAGAAAGAAGATGCTGTTTTTTTCTCCACTCAACACTCCTGGAACCCTTTGTTATACACAATTTGGCCACAGATGTTTATTTTTCAATTCTCAGTTCTGTTGCCTTAAGCTTTGTCTCCCAAACTGTATTGGTAACTACAAGTTTGTAGCGAGTTTCTAAGTAGTCAAGTACAAGTGTTACAACTTTGTACTTTTTCAATATTGTTTTGGCTATTAAGGCTCCTTGAAATTCCAAATTAGTTTTAGGACAAACTTGTTAATAACTGCAACAAAGATAAACAGAGAGAGAGAAACTGCTTGATATTTTGTCAAATTACCTTGAAACTGCATGTCACTTTGGAGAGTATGTAAAAAATATTTAAATATTTAACTTATGAAAATGAGGTTTTTCTGTTTATATAAGCCTTCTTCATTTCTTTCAATAATATTTGTACCTCTCCACAAATGTTTGACATTTCTTTGTTTGGCTTAGTACTACTTTTTTTAAAATGTTGCTATTATGATAAATGGAATCGCTGTCCTAAATACCATTTCAGATTGTTCATTGCTAGTGTATAGAAAGAGTTGTTTAATTTTTGTATTTTTGGTATATTGGCTTATATCCTACAATATTTTCAAATGTGTTTGCAAGTTGCAATAGTTTTCTAGTGGAAAACTTTCTTTGAATTTTTTAAACATATAAGATCATGTTATTTGTACATAGAGATAATTTTATGCATTTCCTTCCCATTCCTTATGTTGTAATTAGTTAGGTTAGAAATTCAAATATAATATGAAGTAGAAGCCATGAGAATGAACACTTTTTTCTTCATCAAGGAAAGTTGGCTTTTCTTTATTAGCTATGATGTTACCTGTGGATTTTTCCTATTTTTTATTATTAATATTACTATGGTTTTCCATGGTACAATTTTGTATGTCTGGGGAATCCCCCCTCCCTCCTTTTCCTCCATTCCCTATTCCACCACCACCACCACTTTTTCCCATGTAATTATAGTAGTATAGTCCTTTAGCAACAGTCACAAGTACAACATTCTGTGATTTAAGTAGGTATAGACAATGATACAAAAGCTAGTATCCTATTGTCAAGATATATTCAGCAGTTCTGTTGGGAGACCTCTTTTATCTGGGAGCAGAGATGCATACTGCAATGTATCTCTTTTGGCCAATTTTATCTTTATGTTGTATTATCCTCAGGACTGTGAATCATCTTTGCTGGTCCTCTTCAGTGTCTGGTTCTCCATTTGTGATACTTGTTTCAGGCTCCTGTACTAGTGCTCTGTCCCTGCTATGGCCTCTACTGCCACTGCCACCCGGGCCTCTCTTTGCCTGCTGTGACCCTGTGTCATGATCATGCCATGCTCTGCTTAGCCTTTCCCCTACTCACAGTCCAGTAGCATCCAGGATTAGAGAGATAGCAGCTAAGTCTTTAAAGAGCTGACAATGATGTTGGCACTCTGGACTCACATAATATGCAACATGAATGTTTGGTTTTGTTTCATTTTTAAAGTTTTGTTTCTTTTTATTGGAAAGATGGATTTACAGTGACAAAGTCTGCTGGTCCACCCTCCCAGTGATCACAATGCCTCAAGCTGAGCACACCCAAAGCCAGGATGCAGGAGCTTCCTATGGGTCTCCCTCATGGGTGCAGGGTCCCAGGGCTTTGGGCCATCTGCTGCTGCTTCCCTGGGTCTCAAGGAGGGAGCTGGATGGGAACTGGAGTGGCCAGGAAGGGAACTGGCACCCATATGCTCATGATCAGATTTAGAAAGTCAACCAAACCCTCAAATCTATGGTTTGATTTGCCTCCTGTCTTCCTGGTGATCTCCTTCTTTCTACCAGTCTGCTCTTGGAACTCTAATGACCACTGCAGTGTCTACATGCTGTACTGTCACTCTGATGTCTCTGCTGAGTCCCTGTGTTCACTGGTCCTCTGGTGTCTCTCTGCCACTCTCCTGCCCTTTGTCATCCAGGGTCATGCCCTCTCTGATTCTTCTCTACTAATCCTTCATCTCTTTAATGCGTCCTCTCCCTACTCTGTCATCTTGCCTCCCCCAGATTTTTCATAAATGCACATCCTCAGATTTTAAAAGTTCCCTTTTGTTTTCCAGTTGCCCAGTGTTTCTACCTTGAAAGAATGTTTAAAAGTTTCAATTGTTTTAAAAAATATGTATCTATTTTTTCACTCATGTATTCATTCAAATGAGGAGGAGATAGAGAAAGCAAGAGTTCCCATCTTCTTGTCCATCCCCTAAATGCACTACATAGCAAGTATTTGGCCAAGCTACAGCTAAATATAATGACCTCAATGCCGTTGACCTAGGTAGATATCAGGGACTCAATTATATGAGCCATCATCATTGCTTCTAAGAATCTGGGTTAGCAGGGACCTGGAATAAAGATCAGCTCAAATTCTCTGAAACTGGTGTCTTAACCACTGATACTCATAAACTCAAACACTGATCAAAACAACTTCTGTGATACCAGTGTCTTAATTACTAGGCCAAACTCTTAATTCTTTGTAATATATTTGCATTGACAGAGTGAGTTTTTCTTTAGTAACTATGATTAACTATTTATAATATAATTTATTGAATAAAATATAATGCCCAAATTTAAAAAAAATATATATATATTTATATTGCACAGTCAGATAAACAGATAGGAGGAGAAACAGAGCGGAAAATCATTCTTCTGCTGATTCACTCCTCAAGTGGTTGCAACAGCCAGAGCTGAGTTAATCCAAAGCCTGGTACCAGAGCTTCTTGCTGTTCTCCAATATAGGTGCAGGATCTCAAGCATTTAGACCATCTTTGCCTGCATTCCCAGGCCACAAGCAGAGACCTGGATGGGAGCCAGGATTAAAATAGGTGGCCATACAGTTTCTTGGCATGTGTAAATTGAGGATTTAGCTGCTAAGCCACCGCCCTGGACCTAATATGTACATTTTCATGATGTTGACTATATAAGTCTAGAAACATGGTGAATTTCTCCTTGCTTTAATTTCTGTATATCTCTAACTTGATTTGGTTTGATTTAGGTAGCTTCATTACCATTCTATGATATTCATCATAGAATTCTTTTGGCAGAGTCCAGCTGCAGCTGAGTTCAGAAATTGAGAAGGGTGCATAGATGAGGTACAAAGAGAAATTAAACAGACCACTATAATTCCAGGATCATAATGGACAATGTGAGAAAGCTGTCCCCTTTATTTATACAGAAGCAATATCAAGTCCTGACTCAGATTTTTGACATCATGGTCAAATGGGTGTATCCAAGAAGAATTATGCAATTTCTTTCACCTAAAAACAATAGAAATTCCTAGCACAAACCTTATGCTACATCTAAATCTTTTATCACAAAGAAAAGGAGAGCCTAAAGAACAAGGAAGGAGGAATCCCTAAATACAAGTCCCCAGATTAACACAACGTCAATGGGGACAGCCAAGACAGTATGCATAATAAATGTCCCTTTTGTAAGATGTTATTATTGACATTAACCTCCAGGCTCACATTGAGTATAAAGCCAACTCCAAAGTAGCAAATAATGCCTGAATGGATTCGAATTGTTCCGCAGAGTAATGCAATCTGTTCATGCAAAGGAAGGTTGAGTTGCAATCATGTTATTATAGAGATATCCACTGGGTGCTGCCATACAGTAGGGGATTCCTGTAGCCATGCCTGAAATGGGCAAATACTCTTCACACCTTTGTGTCCCCCACATCCACTGCATGTGCCCCAGTGCTTCCCCTCTATTATTTAATTTGAGTGGGCGGAGTTCTCTGTGAGTGACTTGAATCATGAAGCTCTAACATCGGCCCAAAAGACAATACAAAAGGCAATATAAAAAGAAGAATTAGTGTGATTTCCAAATTAAGAAAAAAATTAAGAAAAGGTCTTATCAGAAGTGAAAAATAAAAGAGATTGTAAAAATTGATTAGCAACACATCCCACTTAATGGAATGATATTGAATGTGAGAGATGGCAGAAATCTGGGCATTTAATTCCTGGATTCTAAGACTAGTAGATGTGTCTTTCCATACACCTTGGAGGTGAGTTTTAATATCACTTTGAGAGGCATGCGAGTCATTATAAGGGAGAGGAGTGACACAGATCCATTTGTAAATACTGTGGCAAGCGGTACCAAATATGGCTTTATGTGTTGAATTTCATTGCCAATATAAATCACTGCCCCTTCTAATGCATTAATCTTAGCCTCTAAGCCTTTATCAATTGTTTCCATGCTAAATAGGGCAAGACTAACATTAACAGAAAGGGTATTAACATGATCAGGTATACAGACTTACTACACCAGCTGTCAGAGATCCAATAAGAGTAAAATGCGGTGAGTTCCAAAGATAACAAAACCACAAATCATCACAGAGCATCAAGGCAACAAAACGGTTGAAAACAATTCCCAAGCATAAAGAGCAGCATCATCATACCATAGTTCAGTCAAATCTCCAGGTGACATTACACATGAGGGCCTTCTCAAGACACCAAAAGTACCAGACATTGGGAAAAATTAAGACAATTAGTAACAATGCACTTGATAGAAATTACAGTGTATACAGAGCCATTTCAGGATAAGAAGAGGGAACCTAAGGCTCCATCTGCAAGTTGGTTTTTGACAGTCCTTTTTGGAAAGTAAATTGAGTCCTGCACAGGGATATGTTCGGTGGTATTTGTGACATGTCCTTATGGCAGGTGTTGCTCTTCTGTGCAGAATAAGCCTTTAAAACATTTCTGGGTGCAAGTGTCTGTTTTGGACTCAGCAGGGTAGCACTGAGGCTAGTGACTCTCTTCAGTTGTTTTGGCCAGTGGGAAGAAGCAGAGCTAGCCGTAGGGTTCCTCCTGATACCTAGCTCACTACTCTTCCTCTGGGCCTCTGGGAAAGTGGGTTTTAGAGGCAGTCTTTGGGATGTCAGGTTTATAAGTTAGCCACACCTATATAAATCTTGGATATCTAACCATATATTCTGAAAGGCCTTCTGGAGTTTTACAAAGGTAGTAGAAGAGAAGTGAAGAAAATGTAATCATGCTTAGTTACAATGTCAAGTGAAAACTATTGAATAACAGCTTTAGAATATATTTACCCAAAGTTTTAATGCTCGTTATAAATTTGAAACGAAGAAACAAGCTTAAATAGTACATTGAATAGGGCAGTGAGTGTAAGGAGTTATTTGAATATCCCATCTTGGACCCCCACGCCATTTCCACTTCCTCAGACCTCACAAACTTGCGCTGGTCTAGCCATCTGACAATCAGGTGTAACCTGGCATTTCACCTGAGAATCCCACCCCCAACCTCCAAACCCCATCCCATATCTGCCCACTTGCCAATCATTCTTAGGCAATCACCTGTGACAGTCTCAAGCACCAATCCCTGGGGCCTGCCCTCACCAATGAGTATCAGTGTGGGCACCAAGGGCTATATCCCACCGCCAAGGAGACCATGGGGGAATTGGAGTGCCTTTGGAGGCTGAGGACTCTGAGGTCATCCACTCCCTTTTGGATCTCCCACGTGGGATGAAAGAAACCCAGATCCTTCTTCACAGTATCTAATGTCAGCAGAACAACAGCTAGGATCCCTGAGCGGTCCTCAAAAACAGAAGAACAGACAACTTCATTTGGGACTTGGGAGAGGAGCTTTCTGTTCCAACTTTGGATCCCCACCCTCTCTTCCAGTGATTAACAGGGTTGCTCTGGAGCTCCTCACCCCCAATTTAGACCAGATAGACAGAGACCAATAAGGAAAGCTTAGAACAGACAGGAAACAGTCAGTGTGCACTCCCATATACCTTACTAAATAGGACACAAAGTTTAGTTACTCCTCACTAAGGTATTGAAAATTTCTCTGCATACCCCTCCTAAAACTCCTCAATTGTTAACATATGGTTTGTTTTATGCATAAGCCTGTTTGGACTATCCTAAAATTTGCCAAACCCAGTAAAAATCATGCTTCAATGCCATAATCTGCTAAATACTAAAATGAAAATAGATAGCTGAATAGTTCCTATAATCATTTTAAGGTGGTTGTGTCTAAGCTAAAATTGAGATGTCAATGAAGTAATCATGGGATGTGGTTAAGAATTTCCATTTGCTAACATATTGGCCACTCAATACCACTCAACAACATGTCAATTAACTGCATGATGTTGTAAATTGTTGTTGATGTTATGTTATGTTCCACATCAGGGACCTGGAATGGGTTGGAGATTGGGTGGGGTTTCTCTCTTTACCTCACCCTTTACCCAGCTAAAGAAAATAAGTAACAAGGAAATAATAGTCATACCCACTTTCCTGTAGTCCTTGGTGCCCTAATCAACTATGTAAAGATTATCAAAAATAAAGAAAAAAATAATGTAAATAAAAAGGCACCCTCCACCCCCAGAAACAAAGGTGAAATTAACATATCAGCTCCCCACCTAATGTAGCCACCCAATCCAACCTCCAGGCCATCGCCAAGGAAGTGGTGTCTGAATGATCAGTTTATCATTACAGTTTATCATTTATTTTAAAGAAATCTAATTCAAATTTGTGTGCTATCCAAAGTTCTAAGACAGGTCGTGCTTAACAACAATGAAAACCAGACCATAACGCCAGAAAAAGATACATGTTGACAATTTTGTAAAAATGTCCATGCTGTTAACTGCATATCTCTTAGGCTAATTTAGATTGCTTGGATAACTGAAATCAGGGTCTCCAGTAGTGACACACTTTTGCTTTCAAGGTTTCAATTCAGACTGAATTATTATTCATTTAATGATACTGCTATCACCAAGCTTGGTTTATAAATGCTCCTTAGTAGATCCTATATTTATCTGACATCATGTCTCATGCAGTTTACAACATTTTTGGGGCCTCATTTAGAGGGTAGTAGCCATCCTGTGTTCTGGAGCCTGGCTTGGTAGTCTGAGGAGGTCATCATGATGATTAACCTGGCCCCAGCTGCCAGTCCTGCCTTTTGGCTCAAAGCAGTTGCACTGATCCCAACCTCTATACAGATACCTCATTACCTAAATTTTCTTGTTTTGAGCACTCATCTGAGTCTCAAGAGGGCTGAACACAACACAACTTTTTGGGTTAGGGTTCATAAGAGACATTGTTATGACCCAAAGGCTCTTTAAAATTGAGTGAGTGTGGCGGTCACCTATGTTGTCTGCTATTGTCTTTTTGTTAAAATTGTTTGAAATTTGACTCTTGCAGTCCTTCATAGAGGAAACAAAAACAGGGTGGGGTGGGTAGTGTGTGTGTGTGTGTGTGTGTGTGTATGTTGTTTTACTGTTTGATCTCAATGTTATTTAAAATTCGATGAGAAATTGGCACAAGATAGATCTTAGTTTTATGCTGAATTTTTCTAGCTAGAGTTATTGCAAAAATATTTTTCCAATTGTTATCATACATTACTGTGTTTAATAGTTAGAAAATGCTATACTTTTACCGGACTTTTAAAGTTTTTGTAACAGAGGAACTATTGAAAATATACATGCACTTGTCCATATGTTCCGTAAGTCATCTTGGTAAAATCTTAATCATAATCTACTTTGTATTCTCCATCTATATCTGTAAACCATCTGATAAACAATGGCAAATATATGTTAGTACAAACAACAGGCAATTCTAACCAATTTCTCATTTTAAAACATTGAAAGATCTTAGAACATTACTGGAACTACTTCATTGCTTTGTCCCAAAGTAAGATTGCTATTGGCTTACATAATTTGAATTTCAGACTCTCACTGAAAATGTTTTATGTCATCCATATGCATGTGCTAAGTTCACTTAATAATCATGTTACTCATGTGATATTCTCACAGTTATTTTTAAAAAGGTTAGCGTTCTAGTTCATATGATATTACAATATTATTATGTGCAGCTAATTCCTGCAACATGGTTCTTTACTGTGAACTGGAAAACACCAGATGCAACGCGGTATCTTAGAATGTTTGTTTTAGCGGGGAAGGATTGGGGAGGAGAGTGGTGAAGTGGTGAGGAGGAAAGGGGGAAGGGGAGGGCAGAAAGGGATGCTGGGAATGGAAGAGAGGGACAGAGCCACCCTAAGGGCCTTTTTGTCTACAAGGTATGTGGGAGGGCGGGGATTAGAAGGGATTGAGGGCAGGCCCCAGGGATTGGTGCTTGAGACTGTCACAGGTGATTGCCTAAGAATGATTGGCAAGTGGGCAGATATGGGATGGGGTTTGGAGGTTGGGGGTGGGATTCTCAGGTGAAATGCCAGGTTACACCTGATTGTCAGATGGCTAGACCAGCGCAAGTTTGTGAGGTCTGAGGAAGTGGAAATGGCGTGGGGGTCCAAGATGGGATATTCAAATAACTCCTTACACTCACTGCCCTATTCAATGTACTATTTAAGCTTGTTTCTTCGTTTCAAATTTATAACGAGCATTAAAACTTTGGGTAAATATATTCTAAAGCTGTTATTCAATAGTTTTCACTTGACATTGTAACTAAGCATGATTACATTTTCTTCACTTCTCTTCTACTACCTTTGTAAAACTCCAGAAGGCCTTTCAGAATATATGGTTAGATATCCAAGATTTATATAGGTGTGGCTAACTTATAAACCTGACATCCCAAAGACTGCCTCTAAAACCCACTTTCCCAGAGGCCCAGAGGAAGAGTAGTGAGCTAGGTATCAGGAGGAACCCTACGGCTAGCTCTGCTTCTTCCCACTGGCCAAAACAACTGAAGAGAGTCACTAGCCTCAGTGCTACCCTGCTGAGTCCAAAACAGACACTTGCACCCAGAAATGTTTTAAAGGCTTATTCTGCACAGAAGAGCAACACCTGCCATAAGGACATGTCACAAATACCACCGAACATATCCCTGTGCAGGACTCAATTTACTTTCCAAAAAGGACTGTCAAAAACCAACTTGCAGATGGAGCCTTAGGTTCCCTCTTCTTATCCTGAAATGGCTCTGTATACACTGTAATTTCTATCAAGTGCATTGTTACTAATTGTCTTAATTTTTCCCAATGTCTGGTACTTTTGGTGTCTTGAGAAGGCCCTCATGTGTAATGTCACCTGGAGATTTGACTGAACTATGGTATGATGATGCTGCTCTTTATGCTTGGGAATTGTTTTCAACCGTTTTGTTGCCTTGATGCTCTGTGATGATTTGTGGTTTTGTTATCTTTGGAACTCACCGCATTTTACTCTTATTGGATCTCTGACAGCTGGTGTAGTAAGTCTGTATACCTGATCATGTTAATACCCTTTCTGTTAATGTTAGTCTTGCCCTATTTAGCATGGAAACAATTGATAAAGGCTTAGAGGCTAAGATTAATGCATTAGAAGGGGCAGTGATTTATATTGGCAATGAAATTCAACACATAAAGCCATATTTGGTACCGCTTGCCACAGTATTTACAAATGGATCTGTGTCACTCCTCTCCCTTATAATGACTCGCATGCCTCTCAAAGTGATATTAAAACTCACCTCCAAGGTGTATGGAAAGACACATCTACTAGTCTTAGAATCCAGGAATTAAATGCCCAGATTTCTGCCATCTCTCACATTCAATATCATTCCATTAAGTGGGATGTGTTGCTAATCAATTTTTACAATCTCTTTTATTTTTCACTTCTGATAAGACCTTTTCTTAATTTTTTTCTTAATTTGGAAATCACACTAATTCTTCTTTTTATATTGCCTTTTGTATTGTCTTTTGGGCCGATGTTAGAGCTTCATGATTCAAGTCACTCACAGAGAACTCCGCCCACTCAAATTAAATAATAGAGGGGAAGCACTGGGGCACATGCAGTGGATGTGGGGGACACAAAGGTGTGAAGAGTATTTGCCCATTTCAGGCATGGCTACAGGAATCCCCTACTGTATGGCAGCACCCAGTGGATATCTCTATAATAACATGATTGCAACTCAACCTTCCTTTGCATGAACAGATTGCATTACTCTGCGGAACAATTCGAATCCATTCAGGCATTATTTGCTACTTTGGAGTTGGCTTTATACTCAATGTGAGCCTGGAGGTTAATGTCAATAATAACATCTTACAAAAGGGACATTTATTATGCATACTGTCTTGGCTGTCCCCATTGACGTTGTGTTAATCTGGGGACTTGTATTTAGGGATTCCTCCTTCCTTGTTCTTTAGGCTCTCCTTTTCTTTGTGATAAAAGATTTAGATGTAGCATAAGGTTTGTGCTAGGAATTTCTATTGTTTTTAGGTGAAAGAAATTGCATAATTCTTCTTGGATACACCCATTTGACCATGATGTCAAAAATCTGAGTCAGGACTTGATATTGCTTCTGTATAAATAAAGGGGACAGCTTTCTCACATTGTCCATTATGATCCTGGAATTATAGTGGTCTGTTTAATTTCTCTTTGTACCTCATCTATGCACCCTTCTCAATTTCTGAACTCAGCTGCAGCTGGACTCTGCCAAAAGAATTCTATGATGAATATCATAGAATGGTAATGAAGCTACCTAAATCAAACCAAATCAAGTTAGAGATATACAGAAATTAAAGCAAGGAGAAATTCACCATGTTTCTAGACTTATATAGTCAACATCATGAAAATGTACATATTAGGTCCAGGGCGGTGGCTTAGCAGCTAAATCCTCAATTTACACATGCCAAGAAACTGTATGGCCACCTATTTTAATCCTGGCTCCCATCCAGGTCTCTGCTTGTGGCCTGGGAATGCAGGCAAAGATGGTCTAAATGCTTGAGATCCTGCACCTATATTGGAGAACAGCAAGAAGCTCTGGTACCAGGCTTTGGATTAACTCAGCTCTGGCTGTTGCAACCACTTGAGGAGTGAATCAGCAGAAGAATGATTTTCCGCTCTGTTTCTCCTCCTATCTGTTTATCTGACTGTGCAATATAAATATATATATTTTTTTTTTAAATTTGGGCATTATATTTTATTCAATAAATTATATTATAAATAGTTAATCATAGTTACTAAAGAAAAACTCACTCTGTCAATGCAAATATATTACAAAGAATTAAGAGTTTGGCCTAGTAATTAAGACACTGGTATCACAGAAGTTGTTTTGATCAGTGTTTGAGTTTATGAGTATCAGTGGTTAAGACACCAGTTTCAGAGAATTTGAGCTGATCTTTATTCCAGGTCCCTGCTAACCCAGATTCTTAGAAGCAATGATGATGGCTCATATAATTGAGTCCCTGATATCTACCTAGGTCAACGGCATTGAGGTCATTATATTTAGCTGTAGCTTGGCCAAATACTTGCTATGTAGTGCATTTAGGGGATGGACAAGAAGATGGGAACTCTTGCTTTCTCTATCTCCTCCTCATTTGAATGAATACATGAGTGAAAAAATAGATACATATTTTTTAAAACAATTGAAACTTTTAAACATTCTTTCAAGGTAGAAACACTGGGCAACTGGAAAACAAAAGGGAACTTTTAAAATCTGAGGATGTGCATTTATGAAAAATCTGGGGGAGGCAAGATGACAGAGTAGGGAGAGGACGCATTAAAAGAGATGAAGGATTAGTAGAGAAGAATCAGAGAGGGCATGACCCTGGATGACAAAGGGCAGGAGAGTGGCAGAGAGACACCAGAGGACCAGTGAACACAGGGACTCAGCAGAGACATCAGAGTGACAGTACAGCATGTAGACACTGCAGTGGTCATTAGAGTTCCAAGAGCAGACTGGTAGAAAGAAGGAGATCACCAGGAAGACAGGAGGCAAATCAAACCATAGATTTGAGGGTTTGGTTGACTTTCTAAATCTGATCATGAGCATATGGGTGCCAGTTCCCTTCCTGGCCACTCCAGTTCCCATCCAGCTCCCTCCTTGAGACCCAGGGAAGCAGCAGCAGATGGCCCAAAGCCCTGGGACCCTGCACCCATGAGGGAGACCCATAGGAAGCTCCTGCATCCTGGCTTTGGGTGTGCTCAGCTTGAGGCATTGTGATCACTGGGAGGGTGGACCAGCAGACTTTGTCACTGTAAATCCATCTTTCCAATAAAAAGAAACAAAACTTTAAAAATGAAACAAAACCAAACATTCATGTTGCATATTATGTGAGTCCAGAGTGCCAACATCATTGTCAGCTCTTTAAAGACTTAGCTGCTATCTCTCTAATCCTGGATGCTACTGGACTGTGAGTAGGGGAAAGGCTAAGCAGAGCATGGCATGATCATGACACAGGGTCACAGCAGGCAAAGAGAGGCCCGGGTGGCAGTGGCAGTAGAGGCCATAGCAGGGACAGAGCACTAGTACAGGAGCCTGAAACAAGTATCACAAATGGAGAACCAGACACTGAAGAGGACCAGCAAAGATGATTCACAGTCCTGAGGATAATACAACATAAAGATAAAATTGGCCAAAAGAGATACATTGCAGTATGCATCTCTGCTCCCAGATAAAAGAGGTCTCCCAACAGAACTGCTGAATATATCTTGACAATAGGATACTAGCTTTTGTATCATTGTCTATACCTACTTAAATCACAGAATGTTGTACTTGTGACTGTTGCTAAAGGACTATACTACTATAATTACATGGGGAAAAAGTGGTGGTGGTGGTGGAATAGGGAATGGAGGAAAAGGAGGGAGGGGGGATTCCCCAGACATACAAAATTGTACCATGGAAAACCATAGTAATATTAATAATAAAAAATAGGAAAAATCCACAGGTAACATCATAGCTAATAAAGAAAAGCCAACTTTCCTTGATGAAGAAAAAAGTGTTCATTCTCATGGCTTCTACTTCATATTATATTTGAATTTCTAACCTAACTAATTACAACATAAGGAATGGGAAGGAAATGCATAAAATTATCTCTATGTACAAATAACATGATCTTATATGTTTAAAAAATTCAAAGAAAGTTTTCCACTAGAAAACTATTGCAACTTGCAAACACATTTGAAAATATTGTAGGATATAAGCCAATATACCAAAAATACAAAAATTAAACAACTCTTTCTATACACTAGCAATGAACAATCTGAAATGGTATTTAGGACAGCGATTCCATTTATCATAATAGCAACATTTTAAAAAAAGTAGTACTAAGCCAAACAAAGAAATGTCAAACATTTGTGGAGAGGTACAAATATTATTGAAAGAAATGAAGAAGGCTTATATAAACAGAAAAACCTCATTTTCATAAGTTAAATATTTAAATATTTTTTACATACTCTCCAAAGTGACATGCAGTTTCAAGGTAATTTGACAAAATATCAAGCAGTTTCTCTCTCTCTGTTTATCTTTGTTGCAGTTATTAACAAGTTTGTCCTAAAACTAATTTGGAATTTCAAGGAGCCTTAATAGCCAAAACAATATTGAAAAAGTACAAAGTTGTAACACTTGTACTTGACTACTTAGAAACTCGCTACAAACTTGTAGTTACCAATACAGTTTGGGAGACAAAGCTTAAGGCAACAGAACTGAGAATTGAAAAATAAACATCTGTGGCCAAATTGTGTATAACAAAGGGTTCCAGGAGTGTTGAGTGGAGAAAAAAACAGCATCTTCTTTCTTTCTTTTGTTTTTCTTTAAGATTTATTTATTTTTATTGGAAAGGCAGATAAATATACAGGGAGGAGGAGAGATAGAGAGGAAGGTCTTCTCTCCAAGTGACTGCAATGGCTGGAGCTGAGTCAATATGAAGACAGGAGCAAAAGCCAGGAGCTCCTCTGGGACTCCCATGCAGGCACAGGGTTCCATGTCCCAGAAGGGAAACAGGGCAGCCAGCATTAGAAATGGCGCCCATATGGGATCCCGGCACATGCTAGGTGAGGACCTTAACAACTACGCCATAGCGCTCGGCCCTAGAACAGCATTTTCAACGTTTGGACAACTGGCTAAAAGAATAAATTTGGACCCTTACCTGACTTCACGAACAGAATTGGCTCAAAATAAAATCAATGGCTTAAATCTAAAACCTAAACTTAAACAATTCTTGCAAGAAAACAGGGATAAATATTTCCCACCTTTAAATTTAGATGGTGGCTTGTTAAATATAGCACCAACAATAGAAGCAACAAAGGGAAAAACAAAACAGGCAAGTAGAATTTCACCCTAATTAAAAGCTACTGTGCTTTCAAATACACTATCAACAAAGCAGAAAGGTAACTCTGTGAATGAGAGAAAACACTACCTTATAAGATAATGATATCTGTATTAAATACAGATTAGTAAATCTGTATTAAATACAAATAAAAATAGATAAGTAACCTGATTAAAAGTGGCCAAAGAATCTCAGTAGGCATTTCTTTAAAAAATATACACAAATGATAAATAACACCACCAGCTATTTTGCAAATACAAATCAAAATCACAATGCAATAGAAATACACACCCACTGGATAAAATCCTTTTGAAGAGGAAACAGTTGTACACTATTGTGAAATACTAAATGCTACTTAACGTGTTCAATTTAGAATGTTGAATGTAACCTCATTTTTAAAGATAAAGGGGTCCAAATTACAGCAAACCTCCTGCTAATGCACTGGGGAAAATAGAAGATGGTCCAAGTACATGTACCCTTGCCACTCATATGGGAGCCTGGCATGGAGTGCTAGGCTTTTGGCTTCAGCCTGGCCCAGCCCTGATGTTGCCATCATTTGGGGAGTCAATCAGCGAACAGAAGAGCTATAACTCTCTGCCATTTAGGTAAATAGACACATCTTTAAAAAATAAAATTAAATTAAAAACATGAAAATTAAAGAAATAAGTACTAGCAGATGTGAGAGCATGGATGAGCCTTGAACAAATAATGTAAAAAGAAGCGATGCACAAAAAGCACAATACTATATATGTTGTTTTTGCAGAACCAGCAAATTCATTGGTGCTTGCCCAGTGCAAGGGAGGAGCAAGGGATAAAGGAAAGAGGGAGTGCTGCAAAAACAATGGGTATGGGTTTAATTTTGAATGATAAAAATGTCCTAGGGAGTGACGATGATTCAACAATTCCATGAATATAGTAAAAACTATAATATTGTGCCCTTTAGAGAAGGTAATTTTAAAAGATTTATTTATTTTTATTGCAAAGGTAGGTTTATACAGAGGAGAGACACAGAGAAACATCTTCCATCTGATGCTTTACCTCCCAAGTGGCCACAATGGCCAGAGCTGAACTGATCTGAAGTCAGAAGCCAGGGACCTTTTCTGGGTCTCCCAAGTGGATGCAGGGTCCCAAGGCTTTGACCTGTCCTTTACTGCTTCCCCAGGCCACAAGCAGGAAGCTGGTTGGGAAGTACAGCAATCCTGTCCCAAGGCTTTGACCTGTCGTTTACTGCTTCCCCAGGCCACAAGCAGGAAGCTGGTTGGGAAGTACAGCAATCCTGTCCCAAGGCTTTGACCTGTCGTTTACTGCTTCCCCAGGCCACAAGCAGGAAGCTGGTTGGGAAGTAGAGCAATCCTGATGCGTAAAAGGCAAGGATTTAGCCGCTGAGCCATTGTGCTGGGGCAAGAGTGTACATTTTATGATGAGTCATATACTACATAAATATATATAATAACAATATAGTATGGGTTTTAACATATTTCAAATACAGTCTGGGGAAATAATAATACAGTGATAAAGAAGGCCGAATTTATATATATATATATATATAATTTGAGAGGCAGACATATACAGAGACCACAAACACACACACACATCAGAGTTTTTAATCCTCCAGTTTATTCCTCAAACGCCAGTGATGACAGAGATTGGACTGGGACCAAACCTGGAACTCAGGAACCCAATCCAGGTCTCCAATACATGTGGTGCAAAGGCAATTGCCTGAGCCATCACCACTATCAACATGGGTCTGCATTAGCAGAAATCTGGAATCAAGAGCCAGAACTAGATACCATGCAGAGCTGTTCCAATATGGGATACAAATATTTTATCTATATCTGTCTATCTATCTATCTATCTATCTATCTATCTATCTATCTATCTATCATCTATCTTTGAAAGGCAGAATGGAGAGAGAAATAAGAGAGAGAGAAAGAGAGATAGGAAGAGAGAGAGAGTGACACAGAGAGAGAGAATCTACTTCTTAAATCCTCTGCTTTACTCCCCAAATGGCCACAAGAGCTGGAGCAGAGCCAATACACATCCAGAAACCAGGATCCTCCTCTCTGTCTCACACATTGGTGTAGGGACCCAAAGTTGCAGCCTATCCTCCATTGTTTTCTCAGGTTACAAGCAGGGAGCTGGATTAAATGTGGAGCACCTAAGACAAACTGGTATCCATATGGGATGCCAGTGCCACAGGCAGATGTCCAACCCGTTATACCAGGGTATTGGCCCCAGGACACAAACATTTTAACTGTTTGACTCAATTCCTGCCCAGATTGGGAGGTATAAAGTTACAACATACATGAAACATATGAGGGCACTTCAAAAAGCCTGTGAAAAATTCAACTAAATGAAAAATTGACTTCAAAGCAAAAAAGTTGGAGTCAATGTAGAGATTTTTCAGAATATGCATTTGCATGAACATTCTGAAGACTCTTTATATAAATTGATACTATGTAACTCAAATACAGACTGTGATAAGTACAAAATGGGTTACTGTACTTTAAAGTATTCACCAAGCTACCAACGGAAATATTATTATTATGCATATGACACAAAATATACATATATATGACACAAAATGGAAATAGAACACGATATTCAATTTATCCAAAACAAAGCACCCAAAGTGAGCAAAGTACAAATAAAACAAATACAAGACCTGCAACAAGATGACAGATTTAAACTTTTTTTTCACTATTCAGTAATGATTTTCCATTCACTTTCAAAGTCTTCTTTTGTTGTTGTTGTTTTATTTTACATATATTTTTATTGCATTTAATTTTATAACAACGTTTCATAAGCTCTGATGTTCCTCCTTACCCTCCCCTTGCCCTCCCCGCATAGTGGATTGCTCCACCTTATTGCAGTATTATAGTTCAATCCTAGTCTTGTTTCTTTCAGTGCAAGCATGTGCATTGCATAGTATCCAGTATCTTATTGCCCAGCTGAATTCAACAGTTTCTTGAGGAGACCAACTCTGGTCTGGAAATACCATAACATAACATCAACAGACGTTTCCAACGTTATGGGGTTAATTAATAATGTAACACTAGATTTCACAGGTACCCATTTACAAATTGACAGCATTTCAACTTAAATTAAGGCAAACATGTGTTATCTGACCTTTTGGAATTGACTCATTTCCCTTAGCATGATGGTTTCCAGTTGGGCCCATTTGGCCACAAAGAACTGCATTTTATTTTTTTTTAAATAGCTGAGTGGTATTCCATGGAGTAAATAAACCATAGCTTTCTTATCCAGTCTTCTCTTGATGGGTAATTCGGTTGCTTCCAACTTCTTGCAATTATTGATTCTGCTACTATGAACATGGGGGTGCATGTAGGTTTCTCATGTAGCAGGTGTTTTGGATATATTCCTAGGAGTGCTATTGCTGGATCATATGGTGTGCAGATTTTCAGTTGTTTGAGTGTTCTCCATACTGATTTTCATATTTTTCCATAGATTTTCAACCTGCAGCTCCACCAGCAATGGAGAAGGGTTCCCCTTATCCACAACTGCTCCAGCAAATATTGTTGGCTTTTTTTTGTATATGACCCTTTCTTACTGCTGGTAGGTGGAGTATACATGTTTTTTAATAAAAGGTCTATATTACTAAAAGTCAAGGAATAATTCAAGAAAATCCAATCAAAATCCGCACAACATTCTTCTCAGAAAAAGAGATCATGAGTAGCCAAGTCCATCCTGAAAAATAAAAAAGGTAAAGAGATTACAATTCCACACAAGATATAGATAGAACAGAGTAGTGCCATCAAAACAGTTTGGTAATGAGAAAATTTTACTATTAAACATAAGCAATGTAAAGGTATTTAGAAAAATGTTACTTTCATCTTTTCTATGAAACAGTCTTTTGCAAGACAACAGGGTCTTAAATCTCTACGATTTTGACACAACTGATTTTGAAATACTTCTGTTAAACCAAGTCTCTTCTATGCATACTATGTGGACTTATGTTTAAGTCACACTTTAAAGTAATTTGTATTCCATGTAACTTACCTTGGTCAAAGATTTCCTTTCATTAACAATATGTTGACTTTGAAGTCAGTTTTACACAGTGTAAGTGTGAAGAAGTGAGAGACATTATTTCATCTGATTTATATTCTCAAAAGTATTTAATGGCTAGGTTTGCAATAGTAAAACTAGAAAATCTGTTATAATGTTTTATTCCAGTTACAATATGACATTATAGTCAAAATATATGAGTGGTCTGTTTCAAGATCTAGTAAAGCTGGTTTATATGACTAAATGCTGGAGGCCAGCTCCAGCCAGGTTTGGGGAGCCTTAGGAGGGTGTGTAGCATGAACCAAAAGAAAAGAAAGGGACATTGCAGCCACTTGGTGCCTTCCTGTAACAACGCAAGAAGCTGTCCTTTTTATTCACACAGACACAATACAAGCCTCTGCACAATCATTTCATCGTTCTATTTTTTACTTCGTGTTTAATTATTTTATTGTTATAAATAAGTTCTTTTTAAAATTTTTTTAACAAAAAATTTATTGGAAAGGCGGATATACAGAGAGGAGAGACAGAGAGGAAGCTCTTCTGTCCAATGATTCACTCCCAATCGCCGCAACGATTGGAGCTGAGCCAATCAGAAGCCAGGAACCTCTTCCAGGTCTCCAATGTGGGTGCAGGGTCCCAAAGCTTTGGGCAGTCCTCAGCTGCTTTCCTGGGCCACAGGCAGGGAGCTGGATGGGAAGTGGGGCCTGCTGGGATTAGAACCGGCACCCATATGGGATCCTGGGCGTGCAAGGCGAGCACCTTAACCACTACACCATCGCGCCGGGCCCTAATTATTTTATGTTTTACTTCCTGGTCTACCACGTGCTCTTAGAGATAATTCTGTAAGTTACCTTAACCATTTTCTTCAAAGCAAGCCCTTATTCATTGTTCTGTAGTAGCCACTGGGTGACGGCCAGCACTTCAAGTCCAAGGCACATGCCATTGCCTACTAATTAGTAATACATACCAACTACATTTGTGTTTCCACAAGTTGCCCATCATTTCATGGGAGAAATGTGTTACAGGAGAAAAGCTGGAAAGAATCCAAGACAACGATTTCAAATATTAAATCCCCCTGCAATTCCAGGCTCTATATCTGCATAAACAATCAAGCAATACTCAAAAGCATACTTAGATGATATTAATAAAATAACCCTATAATTCCTCTATTTAAAACATTATAAAATTGGCTAAAAGAGCTACAGTTTCTATGCTGTGAAGGCAGGCTAAACTTTTAGGGTCACACTAACTATATTTTTGACATAGCAGTTTTGGCTCATGTGCCCATCACTTCCGTTATAGTTTGTTATATTCTTACCACGTTATTTCCCAGAAGTCATGCCACATGTCTTGGCCAGATTGCACAATAAGGTGTCCTGAAATGGCATGGGCTTAATTCTACTCCTGTGTGTAGTTAAAGGCCTGCTCACCAGTGCATTATCAATAGTATTAACTTCCAAGCTCGCATCAGTTACAGAATCCACATCATAGGGACAAACAACAATGCCTCAATCGATCACAAAATTCTTAGTGGAGTGTTTGACCGTCCATGCAAATAGGGGTGAAACTGAGTCCAGGTGGTTAGAGAGACACCTACTGTAACCTGCCAAACAGCCTGGCAGCTACCCTAGGTCCTGCCAAACAGGAGAGCTGTCTATTCATACCTTTGACGATGTTGTGCCATCCAAACCTACAGCATGAATCCCAGCAACTAAATCAGCCTATACTGTTATTTTACTAAAGAATGCTTTTCTCACATTAATATAAATGTAGCTTCCAGTGTCCTTTTTCATTCTCATTCAATAACCTCCTATTGTTAGATACAAGAAGTCTGTGGGTAAGTGTTTAAATGTATGTGGTGAGGTCATGCTTGTTGTTTTAATGCATCCAACAAGGTAAAACACGGATGACAGATTTAAGGCTGGGGTTCTGTCCAAAACAGGATCCAGGAAGAGGAGGCACAGGACCTCTCACCCAGCATACATGCTCCCAACACTGAGTCCTCCAAGGTGCTTTCATGCACTCCTTGATCAGAGCTGAACATCCGTGGTCTGTCTCATCAGCTAAGCAAGGGCAGACAGTGCTCCTTATCTCTTCTGCATGTTACTAGTCCTTAAACAAAGCTACCTTGTTAATTTTCTCAGAACTTCCTGCTTACAATCATGATCTAATACTGAGTTGTGTTTGAGCTATTGCTTTATAAGTGGATAAGAACTGAAACCCTGAAAATACATCTTGTGAGTTGTCCGGGGAAACACCTCTCCCCCTTTCTTTTTGACTGCTCCTCTCCCCAAGAACATGCAAGGTAAACTTGCAGCACCTGTTGAGATTTTTACAGACATCAGGGTTATATGTCAGTCATTTGTGTGAGAAAGCAACTCAACCTCAAGCTTCCTTATGAACAGCAGGAAATATGTTTCTTGCCCATCACCTATTCCTTTCTAGGGATCACAACTGTAAAAATGTGGATCCAAAGAGGCAAATGACAAGAGAAAAAAGAATTCCAGTACAGCATGTCATTGAGCCAAGACTTTCACTGAGAAATTTCTTTTCCTATTTCTGTATTGAAGACAAAATTTTCAAAGAACATATGTATTTGACATTCTCAATAATTTATTTCATTGTAAGGAGAAATGCATCAGAATAAGGTGGTAGCAAAACTCGAGTTTGGATTCAATTTTTATACATTCAATCTGGATTCAATTTCTTTTCTATATCAGTGTAGTTAGATTATCTCATCCAACTTTGGGAGGTAATTCTGAAAATTAAACATGTGTTTTTTAGCATATTCTGTTGCAATTATGTGGAATATTAATATGCAATGACACAGAAGAAAAATGAGAAAAATATTTCCCCTGTCAATTTTTAAATCTCCAACCTAAACCTAATCTTACATATATTACAAAAGTATAATATCAAGAAGAACTAAAAATTCAAGAGAATTATCCCATGAAGACAACAACACTCCTTTACAGACCATAGGATGAAATGCACATTTGAGTTAGATTACAAAAATTACCAAGTCTTTTATCATCAATACACCACAGGTAAATGTGTGAGAAATTCTGATTAGATAACTTCCTATACACAAGGGAAAATCAGCCTGATTAAATTAACTTTACTCAAAACTGATGCAGTGATTTCTCAGCATTGTAAATCTTATGTGTGTAATAATTTTATAATTTGCATGATGAGATTCTCTTCTCCACCAGGTTATTCATGCTACATTTTGAATTGTTCTTCAGAGCAATCTGCTGAGTCGGTCACATAGTGTCATTCATTCTGTTTCCATGTTGGTGGTTCCAATATAAACAAGATATCATGTTTAACATACAAACCTTGGCATGTGGTTTCAGCTGCACATAGCCTTATAATGAATTCAATAACAACCAATGTCCTACATCATGTGGGTAACCCTGAACCAGAAAAAAGTGCTTCCTCACAACTCATATTTAATATTCAGGGACTCAAAGAGCAGTGCAAGTAAGCAGCTAGATGTACTGAGCTTTTCTTCTTCAGAAAATTCGCAAACTGCTAGAAAATCACTTTATATTTACAAAATTAGTAATTTTTGAGAGCACGACCCATTCTGTGTTTATAATCCCTTTTTGTTTTTTCAGAAATATGCACAAGCCATCTAATAATGCACTGCTTTTTTGTCACTTGTGTTGCAGATGTGTTATTTGAGGAGCTTATAAACAATTGGTATATACACACACTCAATTAACCACATTGAAATATTTTCTTGAATTCTCTCAATTTCCTCTTCCCTTGAATAGTTGTTCAATATTTATATATGTTATAATATATAATATAACTAAAATACATATACTCACACAGATTAGTAGGTATTATAATAAAATACTTACAATGGTTCCTTTTGAACCATTGTCCATATTAATTTGTCAGGAAATACTTAAATAGCAGAGTGATGAACTTACGACTATTTTGGAAGGAGCACACCATTGTAATGATAGAGGGTAAATAGGGGTGTGCAGTGCAGATAAGGGGAAGTTAAATCCTAGAACCTATGGAACTGTATCATATAACAAACAAATCTGAAATTAAAATTTTCTTTTTTTTTTTTTAATTGTTGCTTACATTGTATTATGTAGTACAGTTTTATAGGTGCTGGGGATTCCCCCCACCCCTTCCATACCCCTCCCCCCATGGTGGATTCCTCCACCTTGTTGCATAACCATAGTTCAAGTTCAGTTGAGATTCATTGCTTGCAAACACATGCCTAGCGTAAAGTTCAGCGTCTTATTGTCCAGATAAGTTCAGTGGCCTCTTGGGGAGACCTTCTATGGTCTGAAAATAGGTCTAACAGAGTAAAGATCCGGTCAGTTAAAAGGCCCAACAAGGCCTCAGTATCAATATACAACATTATGGAATTAATTGACATAGTATTGGGTAAACAATATGTTAAAAATAATGCAAGTTCCATTCTTCGATTAGATACCACATGTTTGCCTTGATTTAACCTGTAATTTTTTGTTTGGTTGTTTGTTATTTTTTGAACCTGTCATTGATACTGTCTCAACCCAGATGTTTCGAAGAATGAAATTAAAATTTTCAAACATTGTGTATAAAAACAAATTTATCAGGTTGTTTCTCCCAGAAGTGGACACAGTACTGCAATGTGACTATTGGGCTGCCTCTAAGAATACACAAGATGCCAGGGACATATGTGGGTAAAGATTCCCGCAGTTGGCCCCACTTTGTGTTCTCCTGCACAGCTGCTTGTGATGGGAGATCTACTTTGTGTGTTCCTCCAAAGTAAAACCAGAGATTTGAATATGCAGTCAGGCCTGCAGTTGTTCTGTGGCCTGCCTGTTCTCCCAGGAGCTGAGCTTCTGCGTGGCACTATTTTATTCTCAAAATATGTGCAACATCCACAGCTTGGCCAAGCCAAAGCCTCGGATCAGGGATTCAACTTAGATTTCTCAGGCAGGTGACAGATATCCAGACTCAGGAGCCATCACCTACTGCTTCCCAGTTAATGTGTTAGTAGATATATTGAAGCAGGATCAGAGGGGAACTAACATCCATGCACATAAGGACATCTTCCCTGCCAGGCCAAGTGCATATCCTCTCCTGTCAAAGAATAATTGGTTGTATGATGTTAGCACTGTATTACTCTATGCATTCTGCTCCACTTGGCATTACTCAACACTGTATAGGAATATGACAAAGCATCCATAGAAAATGTGAAATAACCTATGGCTCTTCAGGGCCAGATATGGCATAGGTAAAGCATCATCCACAATCCTAGAATTTCATTTGGGACATGACTGGAGTCTTGGTGCCCCTCTTCAGATCAAGCTCCCCGCTAATGTGGCAAAAGAATATTGCAAGATAACATACGTGCTCTGGCACCTACACACATTCAGGAGACCTCATAATGGCCTAATCCTGGATTTTGTAGCCATTCGGGTCCTAATCAGCAGATGAGAGACTTTGTTCTGTTCTACCTCAACCCATCTATTCCTTCCCACTCTACCTCTCTCCTTACCTATCTCATTCTTCCTACTCTCTTTCCAGTCTCCAAGTTACTCTTTCTAATAAAAATTAAATGGTTTTAAATTATACACAGATTTGAAAATTTATGACAGCATAAAAAAGATTTCAACTCCATTGTCTATGAGATTATTTTTCTCTACTCTCACATGGATATGCTACTGTCGGTTGGTGCACCTGTTCACCTGCCTCAAAGTGTGGGGAGCCGTGCAGTTGGGTCGGATGGCATGGGTGTGTGATGAACACCGCCCCTCAGTTAGCAAGGCTGCGAGGCTGCGAGGAGTTTCTAGCTGCGTGGCAAGGCCCGGCAGAATGTCTCTGGTCACCTCATTGCTGCCTCACCCATTGTATGGAACTCAATCACCTCTCTGATATTTCATAATTCTTCTGAGGGTGTTGTTGTTGTTTTTCTGCTATGTGAAGTGATTCCTGTAACTGATATGACACCTCAAATTGATCTATCATGTTATGATAAAAACACCTGTAGTAACGTAAGGCTATGACACACAGTTAAAAGTACACAATAATACAATTGAGCCCACTATGTTTCCAAACATCCTGTTATGTGCCCACTTTTGTCCTAAAGTTTGCCCTAGTGTAAGTAATGTTTTCCTTAAGAAATGGCTTGATAATATCTTGCAACAGATGGCAATCATGGAGGTACAAAGAGTTTGTTTACCATGCACCTCGAACTGTTACAACACATGATATGACGCATTTTAGTTTCTTACCACAGAAAACAAAAGTATATGGGGCATCTTTTATAAGGAAATAAATGTGAACCCCGTCAAATTGGCTTAAAATCTCAATCTCATATTGGCACTTATATTTAGGGAAAGAAAATAGTTTATAAAAATCTTTATCTTATATTGGCACTTATATTTAGAGAAAGAAAATAGTTTAAAGGAAGTTTCTTGTAAGAGGCCCTCTGTTTGTAGATTAGCTGAATTGCCTTGATCCCTTTCACTGCCCTTTAACAAAAGAATAAAAAACAATTGAATCAGCACTAGGTGACGGTGACCGTAATTAATGCATGATTTGATTATAAAATTTAGCAAAGAATCTATGTTATATGCTTTTATAAAATCCTTCTACTTATGATCTTTTAATTATGTATTCTTAATATTCTAATCAATATTAGTTTGCGTTTAGTAAAAGTTGATTTTGAGTATAAGTAAACTACTTGTCACTATGTAACTGCATGCGCTGCCAACCGTGGAGTTCCTGGCTTCAGCTAGGTGATTGCAGGTTTCAATGAGTAATGGTTTGTTAAGAATGTTTTCTTTGAAATAGAAAAATATTTTTTAGGATTGCTTCTTGCATTTTCATAACCATGATGTAATGAAAAATGAAACAATTGGATGTTGTGAAAAAACTTGTGATGATTTATGTATAAATAAAGAAGGCAACTTTTCTGAGTTGTCCATTATGAGCATCAAGTCATAGTGGTCCGTGTCTTATCTCTTCCTATCATCTCGCCGATCCACGCATCCTTTGCAAGCTCTCAGTCAGCTGGAGCTGGTCTCCGGCATCAAAGCCTACAAGAGTGTTCATCTTTTTGTTGCCATGAATAGGAGTTTTATGGATATGCACGCACATGTTTGAGTATCACAAGCAACTTAGCAAGCGCTGTATAACACAATTTTAGTAATTTCTCAGGAAACAGTGATCTCATAACCCACATACCTTGTAATCATCTTAGTTTGTGTGAGCACACAGCATAGTATTTATACACACAGAAAAATGCATGAGGATGTGTTTCTCAGAAAGTAAGCATTCTCACAGAGCAATGAAGCACTGCACTGGTTTTGAACTGATTTGGTAATTATGTAGATTTAAGGCAGCTGGAAAACAAGGTAATTCTGCATTTACCTTGGACAAATTCCCAAAATAATTTTGACAGAACCAGATTTTAGTTGTGATGTATGTATGTATGTATTTGTGAATATATATATTTTAAAAGATATTTTTATTGGAAAATCTGATATACAGAGAGACAGAGAGACAGAGGAGAAGCTCATCACTTCACTGATTCACTCCCTAAGCAGCTGCAATGGCTCCGTGATGAGCCAGGAGCTTCATTCCAGGTCTCCCACTTAGATGCATGGTCTCAAAGCTTATCACTGCCTTATCATGCTACAAGCAGGGAACTGGGTGAGCAGTGGGACCAATGGGATTAGAAATGGTTCCCAAATGGTATCCCAGTGCATGCAAGGTGGGACTTTAGCTGCTAGGCCACTGCAGCTGTCGCCCCTCACCAATCCTTAATAAAAGATTATTTTTAATTGGAAAGTCAGATATACAGAGAGGAGGGGACACAGAGAGGATGACTTATGTATGTTCTGAAAATTCACATAATTCCCAGCCATTAATTTCCCTTCCTATAATCTCTGGATCAGAAGTGGCTTAACATTGGGCTTTTAAAGTGGTATAGATTGGGCTTTTTAACATCTTTTCATATATATATAAAACATATTTTCATGTTTTTATATATTTAACATTTTCTCACTTATATGTATGAACAAGGAGCATGTATTTTTAATGTCATTTCTCACTTTGAAATCATGTATCATTTACTTATATTCCTTCCTGAAAGCACAAAGGATTCTCCAACCACATATTCTATGGTTTTGGGGAAAATTTAGCGTTATTATTTCTATGCTCATCTTGACATTTAATACATTTATTGAATTCAATGGTTCTCTTTAGCTGAATTCTTTTGAGGTTTTTCCAAGGCAAACACATTCAAAATTGTAACCTTCTCTAAGCTAACGTTTTCTTTTCTTCTTTTATTTTTTTATTTTTTGGAAAGCTCTCTCTGATACTTTATCTTCTTCTTCTGTACACATTCAAGTATTAAATATATGTATTTCCTGTTTTAATACTGTATTGTAATGTTCTCCTTTATTCTGTTTCATTGTTTTCCTTTTCTATTCTGGCAATACAATTTCATTTCTTTCTTGTCTTAATTTTTAAAGAATTGATTCTTCAGGGTTGGCAAAAGTACACATTCACTACAAAACAGATCTGACAATGTGATATTAATAGCGAAAATAAATTTCACAACTCATAGGTGCAATCATAATCCTACAATTAATGGCTTAGGAGGTGAAAATGAGATCAATACCACTTCCAGGAGGAATCCAAGTGAGAGGTATAACCTCACTCTCATAGGAAGTAACACATGCACATTCTCCAGAATTCAAGGAAACAGGATCCACTAATTCCAAGGTTCAAAGGGAAAGTCCCTACCTCAGAGACCTGCCTCCAATAAAACAATTAACACATTGCCCCTAGCCTTTCAGAAAGCAGTATACATGGAAAGGTGCTGAACACCAAAGAATATGCTGACATTTCAGAAAATAGCACGCATGTACACCCTGAACTCCCAGGAACCATCAGAGGCATAGAAACTGGCCCAACAAGAAACAACCTACATGTGCTTCAGCACACCCAGGACACAATACACAACATGAATTTTGATTTTTCAGGATACAACTGTCTACCTGGAGTTCAGCTATTGAAAACATGTCTGTATTTGGTCCCAAAAGGCCCAGCAGAAACGCTGCATGCGGAAGTTGAAGCTTAACTTGAGCTTAACTCTTGCAGGTCTTATTATTCCCTGAGTAGGACATGCTTGAACTGTGCATAGGGCAAGGACTTGGGTGCTTGTAAGCTCAGCTCAACCAAGAACAACAGGACCCAAAGCTTAGGAGACCATGACTGATAGTCATGGCTCCTTCCTCCACCCTGCACCATCAGTTCCTAGATTGCCAACCAGTACTACTGCGTTCATCCCAGCATCATCAGATAGCCAGTACCACACAGAACACTCCATGGTGGCATTTTCTGTAATACCAGAAGTCTCACAGGAGGGGGCAGCGATGGCTAAGAGCACTTGGGGAGAGCAAGAATAATAGACCAGAGCCCAGCCTTTGCCTTTTAGTAAGAACCCTTTCACCTTAGCCTACGCCACAGGCCTCTTCACCCTGAGCACCTACCAATCTCCTCAGGGTGATAGAGCAGGGATTCTTTGCCATTTGGGGACCATGTCCACTAGCTGGAGAGAGTCCATAGGCCTCAAACCTGGTGGGCTGCAAATACTCCACCCAGCAGGTCACCAATCACAGGGTTGCCCTTTGATCAAAGTTCAGTGCCGGTCCCACACTGTTCAACTTGAGAGATGCCAGGCCTCATTAACACAGATGCTCAGGCTAAAACAGTGCCTACACTTACCCAGGCTTCAGTAACCTCAAAGTAACAAACGACAATACCTGAGACACAGAACTTTATCCACCTGTGGGGAACCCCATCATTCTTCAGTACAAACCTGGAGATGTGCAAGTTGGCATGCTTGGTCCCCTCCCCACCCCAAGCAGCCCAGAATTCCAGTATTCCATTAACTGCCTGTCTGCCCTACATTCTGGTTTCCATGACGATGCACCTCTCTTTGTTGAGACAGCAGATGTCCAGAGCTGAAGGATATCAGTGAGCGTGGAGCCTGCCTCTTGATCACTATCCTGCAAGTGCCACAGCCCATGGCTGGGTTCCTGGTCATTGGGCCTGGCTCACAGCAAGGCCCTGCCTCTTCCTTCTTTCAGAATTCTTGCCTGATGACAGACTCAGAGGAGTTGGAGTGGGATGCCAGAATTACATGTGTCGGGGTTCCTGCCAAAGCAAGCTTGGACACGCCTAGTTTCAGCATTGGGAAATCTGGAGGTGAGAGCCTCACCTTTTTTTTTTTTTTGTGAGGGTGGCACAGGAGGTGCAGGACATACTTTAACACTGGCAAAATGGCACCATGTTCTTCTGTGGCTACTGTGATTACACAGCAACCTCTCGTGTCTTCTAATATTCAAAAATGCTTTTCAATACATTTCCATGTAGTTCTCCAAAGAATAGTTGGTAAAGATTGGCAAGTCACAGATGACACACTATCAAAAAGTGAAGTAGAAATACAGCATACCGTTTAGATGGACCTATGTAGCATCAGACCCGTTTTTGGCTTGTGTGTTTCCTCCTCTCATCCCACTTGTTCAGGGATGAATATGGACAAGGACGATTGTGTTCTGGTTATGCAGACCTCTCACTTGTACTTGATCCCAGAGCCCATCCTGCTCTTTGTGCATTGGATGGCTTCACCTTTCAGTTCTTTCTCTAGCTGTATCCTCTGGAAGTGGAGATTTTGCTTTAATCTACCTCTGAGAGCCCCCTCAACTGGCTTTCTTACGAGCATTGGCAGTCAGAGTCCCTGGACAACACTGATGCTTTTGAGAATAGAGGCCTAGCAAAGAAAGTGAAGGCCAGGAGAGATAAGTAGCTGCTGAAAACCATTCCTGGGAATAGACTCCACAATATTTGATTAACACCATTCACTATCTGAAAACAGTGCCTATCAGAGGCTGCTGGCATAAGATTCTAGAACATCAACCGTGCTATTAAGCAGACAAAAAGTTGAAAATGTATGAACATTTGACAGTTAACATGGAATAGCTGATTCAAGATGGGAGTACAATGAAGCTTGTACATAAATGGTTTGCTTATGTTTTTGAAAATCAGAGTAGCCAGAAGCTTCTTCTTGGACATGCACAGGTATATTTGTCCCTACATTCTGGGCCTTCTTCTTCTTTTTTTTTTTTTCATTGCATTTAATGTTATTACAATGTATCATAGGCGCTGATGTTCCTCCTTTCCTTCCCCTTGCCCTTCCCCCGTGGTGGATTGCTCAACCTTATTGCAGCATTACACTTCAAATCTTGTCTTGTTTCTTTCAATGCAAGCATGTGCATTGCATAGTCTCCAGGATTTTATTGCCTAGCTTAATTCAGCAGTTTCTTGAGGAGACCAACTCTGGTCTGGAGAAATAGCTGGAACATTATCATTCCAACCAATTAAATGACAAAACATAACACCAACAACCATTTCCAAAATTATGGTGTTAATTAACAAAGTAATACTAGATTTCACAGGTACCCATTTACAAATTGACAACATTTCAACTTATATTAAAGCAAACATATGCTATCTGATCTTTTGGGATTGACTCAATTCCCTTAGCATAATATATTCCAGTTGGACCCATTTGGCCACAAAAAAACTGCATTTTGTGTTTTTTAATACCTGAATAGTATTCCGTAGAATAAATAAACCATAACTTTCTTATCCAGTCTTCTCTTGATGGGCATTTGAGTTGCTTCCAAGTTTTTGCAATTATTGATTGTGCTACTATGAACATGGAGGTGCATGTAGGTTTCTCATGTAGCAGGTGTTTGGGATATATTCCTAGGAGTGCTATTGTTGAATCATATGTTATGCAGATTTTCAGTTGTTTGAGTGTTCTCCATACTGATTTCCATAGCGGCTGAACCAACCTGCATTCCCAGCAGCAATGGAGAAGGGTTCCCTTTCCCCACATCCTTGCCAGCAAGTGTTGTTGGAGGTTTTTTGTATATGAGCCATTCTTACTGGTGTTAGGTGGTACCACATTGATGTCTTAATTTGGATTTCCCTTATTTTTAGAGAACTTGAGCATTTTTTCATATGTTTGTTTACCATTTGGGTTTGATCCTTTGTGAAATGTCTGCCTATTTCCTGTGTCCATTTCTTGAGTAGTTTGTTTGTTTTGGTGTTTTGGTTCCTCCAAAGATCTTTGTATATTCTGGAGATTAGTCCCCTATCACCTATGTAGTGTGCGAAGATCTCCCATTCTGTTGGTTGCTTCTTGACTTTGTTAATTGTTTCCTTTGCTGTACAGAAGCTTTTTAGTTTGATATAGTCCCATTTTTCTATTTTGATCTTGATTGCTATTGCTTTAGTGTCCTTTCTAGGAAGTCAGGGCCTACACCTAGCTCTTGAAGAGTGTTTCTGACATTTTCTTCCAGAAGTTTAGGTATTTTATACATTTGGATCTGATCTAAGTGTATGGTGAGAGATGTGGGTCTATCTTACGTTTTCTGTAGGCTATTAGCCAGTTGTCCCAACGGCATTTATTGAAGAGACCTTCCCATTTGTATGGGCTGTTTTCTGTTTTCTTGTCAAAGATTAGTTGGTTGTGTCTGTGTGGATTCCCATTTGTTATTTATATTCTGTTCCATTGGTCCTCTCTCTATCTTTCTGCCAGTACCAAGCTGTTTTGATGACTCTGTAGTATGTCCATAAGTCTGAACTGTGATTCGCCCTGTCAACTGCCTATTCTTCAGGATATTTTTGGCTATTCATGGTTTTTGTGTTTGTAGATGAATTCTTTGTATCACTTTTTCAAGTTATGAAGAATGTTATGGGTACTTTGTTTCTGATTGCATTGAATGTATATATTGCTTTTGGTAGCATGGACATCTTGACGATATTGTTTTTGGCTGTCCAGGAGCGTGGGATGTTTCTCTATCTTTTGAAGTTTCCTCAATTTCTTTCTTAAGCTTACTGTAGTTTTCTTCAAAGAGGTCTCCGACGTTTTTGGTGAGATTACTTCCTAGGTACTTCATACTCTTCCCTCTGTTGTTTGGAATGGTATCTTGCTGGTTAGATCTTTTCCATCTTGAGGCTGTTTGCATACGATATGGCTGTTGTTTTTTATTCATTTATTTTGTACCCTGCCACTCTGCCAAATTCTCGTATAGGTTGTAGTAGTCTCTGTATTGAGTCTCTTGGTTCTTGTATGTAAAGGATCATGTCATCTGAGAATAGTGAGAGCTTGAATTCTTAATTTCCCATTTGGGTTCCTTTGATTTCTTTGTCTTGTCTTATAGCCTCTGCGAGTACCTCTAGGACTATGTTGAATAGTAATGGTGATAGCAGACACCCTTGTCTTGTTCCAGATCTCAGTGGAAGGGTTCCAATTTTTCTCCATTCAGTATAATGCTGTCATTGGGTTTTTTGTATATTGCTTTTATTATGTTGTGGATTGTTTCTTCTACGCCTACCCTGCTAGAGTTTTTAGCATGAAGTGGCGTTGGATTTTGTCAAAAGCCTTTTTGTCTATTGATACTATTATATAATTTTTGTTCTTCAGTTTTTGGATGTGGTGTACTACATTTATGAATTTGTGTATGCTGAAACATCCCTGCATTCTAGGGATGAATCCTACTTGGTTCGAATGAATGATCTCTCTGATGTTTTTTGGATTATATTGGCTAGGATTTTGTTGAGCATGTTAGCATCAATGTTCATCAGGGAGTTTGGTCTGGAGTTTTCCTTCTCTCTTAGTCTCTGTCTGGTTTTGGGATTAAGGTGATATTGGCTTCATAGAATGTGTTTCAAAGGGTTGCTTCTTTTTCTATTGCTTTGAATAGTTTGTGGAGGATTGGGGTTAGTTCTGCTTGGAATGTTTTGTAGAGTTCTGGAGTGAAACCATGTGGACCTGGACATTTCTCTGCTGGGAGATCTTTGATCACTGATTCGATCTCTGCCTCAGTTATGGGTTTGTTCAGGTGTTCTGTAGCCTCTGGGCTAAGTTTTGGTAAGTGGTTGCAGTCCAAGAACCTTTCCATTTCCTGAGGGTCATCTGATTTGTTGCAGTATAGTTGTTCAGAGTAGTTTCTAATTATTTTCTTAATGGTTGTGTTGTCAGTTGTTATGTTGCCGTTTTCATCCTTTTTGCTACTAATTCTAGTTTTCTCTTGTTTTTTCTTTGTCAGTCGGGTCAGTGGGGGTGTCTATTTTGTTCATCTTTTCAAAGAACCAGCTTTTTGATTCATTGCTGTTGTGTGCAGCTTTTTTGATTTGTATTTGGATTATCTCTTCTCTTGTTTTGATGATTTCTTGTTTCCTTTTGTTTGAAGGGTCATTTTGTTGCTGTTTCTCTAATTTCTGGAGGTGGATGTTTAATTCTTGTAATTGGTATCTTTTTTGGGCTTTGACATAGGCGCCGATTGCTATGAACTTACCACACAACACTGCTTTGGCAGTGTCCCACAAGTTCTGGAATGTTGTATTTGAGTTTTTCTTGGTTTCCATAAATTTTTTGATCTTGTCCTTTATTTCATCTCTGACCCATTGTTCATTTAGTAGCATATTGTTTAACCTTTAAGAGTTTATATACTTCCTGGGCATTTTGACTTATTGATTTCAAGTTTTACTCCTTCCTGTTCTTAAAAGGTGCTTAGTATAATTCATATATATTTTTTTAAGTTAGTGAGTCTTTCTTTGTGGCCTACCATGTGGTCAACTCAGGAGAAGGTAACATGCACTGCTGAAAAAAATGTGTATTCTGTGTCCGTGGGGTGGAGGGTTCTGTAAATGTCTACCAGGTCCATTAGTTCTATGGTCTGTGTGAGTTCTACTGTTTCTCTCTTAAGTTTCTGTTACGTTGATCTGTCTATTGCTGTAAACGGGGTATTGAGTTCTCCCACGATTATTTTGTATGCATCTATGTCCCCTCTTAAGTCTATCTGTAATTGCTTCAGGTAGCTGGTGCACCTGTGTTTGCTGCTTGCATTGGACATTGAAGTTCCAGATGCTGTGCTCATTGTGAAATGAACCAACCAATGGATGATGTTTCTCTCTATTTTTTCTCCCTCTTGTTTAAGTCTTAATTTCCTTCAAAAAATTAATCTGCTTATTTATTTTCATTGGAAAAAATTAATTACAATATAAATAAAAAATTAGAGAACAATCATCTTAAGTTCCTCACAGGTAAGAGGAGAAAGGACACCAAACACTATTCATTGTCTTCTTCCTGTCATAATCTTTCATAATAGCTGACATGATCATAAACTGTAAATAAGGCAAGCCAAATTATCACTACTTCTTGTTCTGTTTTCAGTTTTTCAGACTTTGTTTCTGAGGTTTTAAATCAACACACACATTTAAACCTTCCAACAACACTATGGATCTTTTATTAAGTACACACATTTAAAAGATGAGGAAAGTGTGGTATAGGAACGTTAAGTGTTTAGGGAATTGATTCAGAGCAGAGAAAGTCTCCAAGGGCCTAGTGGGTAAATATTCACCTTGCACACTCTTGGGTCCCATGTGGAAAACCCAGGTGTTTCATTTTTATTGGGGGCACTGACAATATCTTGCCCTGTGATTGGCTCTTTGCCCTGATCGGTGTGCCTTAGTGATCTTTAAGTTGATTAGATAGGATTGACATATAAGTCGGGGGCTTGGGTGAGAGGGGCTTCTGCGTAACAGATAATGGACATAACAGTTTTAACGGAAGGTCTGAATAAAGCACCTCTGAAACTCTCTCCAGTGTCGGGTGATTTCTTCCACGGGATGGGAGGCCCTGATACACTTCCTATTCCGGTTCCCTGTTTATGGCCTGGAAAAGCAGTGGAGGATGGCCCAAAGCCTCAGGACACTGCCCCACAAGGGAAATCTGGAGGAGGCTCCTGGTTCCAGGCTTCAGATCAGCTTAGCTCTGGCTGTTGCTGTCACTTGGGGAATGATCCAGTGGATTGATGATGTGTGTCTATCTTTCTCTCTAGAAATCTTCCTTATCAATAAACAAAATCCTCAAGCCTGAAGACTCCCAGGTTTAATCCTGAGAATGTATCAAATAAGCAATGATTTAAACTTTCCTCTCTCTGTGTTCCTTCATACATTAAACAGAATTGCACCTTAAACTCATGTCCCCATTCTTGTAGGAAAAAAAAATCCTCTTTCTCTGGGCCATAAGTAGATAGTTTTTCCAGTGTTTGGAATTTTTTTTTTCCTTTCAGTTGCTTCTGCAATGCACCATGAGTTTTTGAGTGTCCAGTGGATTACAAATACTTCTCCAAAACTTTGGCACAATTTGGGTCATGAAGAACTTCTGCAAGTTTTCTGGGAAATTCATTCAACATTTTCTGATGAAACAGAAAAAGCAAGTCCAAGGAATTCTAAAGATTCTTATTTTTCCTTTTTTCTTTTTCATTGGTATTTGGCTATAAAAACATGATAAATATTTAGCAGCAGTAGGAAAAAATTATTAAACTCACATTAAAGAGTATGTAATATCTAAAATGTATGTATGCCAATTTACAGCTCAGAAAAAGTAGCTGTGGAGAAGTAGGTGACAGTACACCTGGATTCAAGTAAATTGATATAGGCAACAGCTCATCCAATCCCCAAATCAAGTAGTCTCAGGATACTATCATTTCCAGCTTTTATAACCATTTTGCTTTTTGAACAATCATCTGATTTCACCTCTTCTTCACCTCATTTATGCAATTAAGTGTTCCAGTTGTATTTGAACCTGTCTGTGCTTTCCTATATTTTCCCCTTGAGTGTCCACAGATCGATAAGACATACTCTTCTAAAGAGCCCTAACTACCTGCTTCCACAAATGTTGATCTCCAGATTATCTTTCTGAATGTCCTTCCGTTTTCTACTTTCAGTTGAAAATTGAAGACTCTTCTACATTTCTATGTCTAGAACTCCCAAGATCCAGGAGGAAGATCCAAGAGAAAGGACTCCAAAGGATTGCCTTTGGGAAATCTGAGTTGTGCAGCATGTGTGGGAAGCTAGAGTTAGGGAGTGTGTCCACTCACCAAATTCTGTGGCAGAAAACTGAATGAAATTTGGAGTTAAGGGAAACTCTGTGTGCTTCATGGCCGGTCAAGGAGAAAGGTCAACTAGGGTTTTGAGGATGACTAGTGAGGAAAGAAGTAAGAAAGCATGCTTATGAGAACAAATACTGTATGTACAGATTGGACATGGGACTTCACTGAGCTCCTGAGAGAAGTATATATTTGCATGGAGAGCTCTTGCAGAATTGGGATTCAAGCAGGATGGAGGCTATCACAGAACAGGTGAGATTCAAATGTGACAGTGCATAGTAACTCAGCATTTATCTCCACCCCAGGTATGTGAACTGTGCCCAGAATGATGAGGAGCAGAATTTGGTGGCTTTCCAATACCACAGACAGATATTTTACTGCACCTGCCAAGACGTCAAACCAGGCTATGAGCTGCTAATATGGTATGGGGATGATTATGGCCAGAAGCTGGGTATCAAAGGAAGCAGTGGAAGGAAAAAGAAGGGAAGAAAACGGAAGAGCTCACAACAGTGAGAGTTAAGTAGCAAGGTTGTTTTAAAATATGTACAGGAGTCCACTTGGGAATACTTGTAGCTCAACTCTAAGGAATCAAATGTAAAATAAGGGCTGCCAAAAATCAATTCAAATGTGATTTCAATGCTATTGTGGCCACTTGGGAGTGAATCAAAAGACATATTTCCTCTCTGTCTCTCCTGCCTCTGTAATTTGACTTTCATATAGATACATGTAATTATGTTATATTATATTATATTATATATGTTATGTTATGTTATGTTATGTTATGTTATGTTATGTTATGTTATGTTATGTTATGTTATGTTATGTTATATTTACACTAACACTAGTGTTTTAAAGGCTGCATCTGCCGACACTATCTCTGGCTGAAACCTGGAGCCCAGAATGCATCTGGTTCTTATATTTCAGCACTTGAACTATTTTGTACTCATTCCCTGGGTAGAGTAAAAGACAAGGAGACTGGACATGGATCAGCCAGAGCTCAATCTAGTGCTGATATGGTATACTAGTGTCATAGTCAGTGACTTGAACCAATATGACCTAATACTTACTCATTTTTTATGTCTTTTACTCCTGAGAACAATTGATATAACTTTTTAGTTAGTTCTTTCATTTTGTTTACATACTTTGTGCATAGAAATTTCCTAGTCACACCTTTTTTTCATTTTTTTTATATTTTTGACCATCTCTATATAGTTAATTAGGGTTAAAAAAGGTTCAAATGATATCGGAAAGTGTGTAAGACTGTTATTTCCATATTTTTCCTTCATGTATTTGAGGTAAAGGGCAATATTGAGAGAAAATACCTAACCAGTTACCCATCCACCCCAAATCCCTGATGTGGGGCATGCTCCAAGATTCTTGCTCTAGTAGTTTTGATAGATAATCAGCTACAAGTCACTGCCAGTCTCATCACTCCAAACATGATGAGGATGTTGTAGAATCCACTGAATGACATAGTCCATCATAGTCTCCGTTTCCCCAGAATTTCACTACCAACATATAGCTGGGGTGGTTGATTGACTTGTTCTATCTTCTGTCTTTTCCTGGTTAGGGTTCTGAGTCTGGAATTTTGATTGGGGAGATCCTCAAAAAAACCTTGTCTGAGGTGTTCCCAGTCCAAATTCTTGCATGTATTGGCAAATACAAGGCCTAGTGCAGTCCATTGTGCTGATCAGCTGGTGGTTGCAATTCCTGGGTTGGGTCTGTTTTCAGCCCCATCTTCTACTGAAACCAACGGGTGTTGCGGTTCAGCCTGGTTTGGGGCATGATACATGGTCTACTCTCCAACATTCCATCCCCACCCTAAGTAAGTCATGAGACAATCATTTATTTATTGATGGAGCCATTTCACTAGACAATTCATTCTATTAGGTGAACATCAGTTAATAAATGCAGTACCAGAATGATTTTGCAGAATTAGAATACTGAGGTGACCTGTCACACTTTAACTGCATCAGACTTCAGCATGCAGATGACTGTGTTCACCGAAGGCAGGTCACTGAGAACCAGGAACATCCTCCAATGTGGACAAGAACTACACATGCTCCTTTCAGTCTTTGCAAACGAAGTTCCCTCTGCATAGGCCAACTCTATGTCTCTGGTTACTCATTTCCCTTCTTTCTTTGGCTTTCCTTTTCCATGAAGCTTCTTTACATGCACTTGGTACTCCTTCCAAAAATCCTAATGTTCATCTCTGCAGAGGCCATGAAATGGGAGAATCACCATGAGGGCCAAGTGCAGGTTGTGATTACAATGCCAGTTGTGAGTTTCCTACAATATCTAAAGCTGAACAGTATCACCACTTTCTTAGACTTGGAACCAGCAGGCCTGGCAACTTCACCAAACAGCCTGGCACTCAGATGATTCATCCAAAGGGCATATTCTGAAAGTGAAGACATTTCTTGCTCCCAAACGCACTCTGGTTTTGGAATGCCCACACTCTGCTCCACCCACATGGTGGCTCATGGAGAGCAGTAAATGCATATTCTTTTAACTTTTCTTTACTATGAAAAAATTTTCATTTTTAAAAATAGAGTGTGGCCCAGCACATTAGCCTAGAGACTAGGGTCCTTGCCTTGCACAGGCCAGGAGATCATACGGGTGCTGGTTATAGTCCCAGTGGCCCACTTTGTTTCCCATCCAGCTCTTTGTTTGTGCCCTGGGGAGGCTGTCGAGGATGGCATAAAGCCTTGGGACCCTGCGTGCACATAGGAGACCTTGAAGAAGCTCCTGGCTCCTGGTTTCAGATTGGCTCAGCTCTGGCCATTGTGGCTGCTTTGGGACTGAATCATTGGACAGAAGATCTCTGTTTCTCCTCCTCTCTGTTTATCTGCCTTTTCAATAAAGGAGGCTGGGTGTGACTTCTCTCCTTGACTCCTCCCTTCCTCCAGATTTAGTAAGAAAAATAGAAAATGTGGAAATTGTGATCTCAGCCACCTTCCTGTAGCTCTTTTCCCTATTCATTCCAATTTCCTGCGCAAAAATCACCAAAAATAAAAATAGAGAAAAATCAAAAGCAAAACAAACAAACAAACAAACAAACAAAAATGAAAAGAAGAAGAGAAAGGAATGCTCTGCTAGGTACCTTATCCTGAACTGACAAATTTTGATTTCAGAATGTGGATTGTATCACACCATTCTCTTCTGGCCTGTAGTCTCCTGTAAGAGATCACGCCTGGATATGGTAGGCCCCCATATTCCATGACTATACATTTCCATAAAAGAGAAGCTATGAAACAAGGCCAAATAATGGCATGAATTAGAATAACAGCTACAACAACAGCCACAGCAAATTACGACACCATAAAAAACTGCCACTGAGTAATCAACACAAGGGAAATAAAAAAAAAAACTCACAAATGTCTCTTGGGGCCTTGTGGCATGGCCTAGTAACTAAAGGCCTAACCTAGAATCTGCTAGGATCCCATTTGAATGCCTGTTCTAATTCCTGCATCTCTACTTACCATCCAGCTTCCTGTTTGTGGCCTCTGAAAACAGTCAAGGATGGCCCAATGCAATGGGATCTGCACCCTTGTGGAGACTTGGAGGAAGTTCCTGGCTCCTGGCTCTGGATTGGCACAGCATCACCGGCCAGTGTATTCACTTGGGGAGTGAATCATCAGACAGAAGATCTTCCTCTCTATTTCCCCTCCTCTCTGTATATCTGACTTTGTATTAAAAATAAATTTTATCCCCCAAAAAAATCTCTTGGTAAAATTGGTGCCACCTTGAAATCCATGAGGCTGTGAGGAATTCAACAAAAGAAAAGGAAGTATCTGGGATAAAGGAAACTGACAACAAAAACATCACAACATGGGATGCAGCGCAAAAAAAAAAAAAAAAAACCAGAAATAAACAAACACTGGTATGTATCAGGTTATTGAAATGTATCAGGTTATTGAAGTTACACTATCCATGATGGTTTTCTTATATTACAGAAGACATATGTATTTGCTCCTTTTTTCCTTTCAAATGATTTTTTTTCTATATTGATGCATTGCATAATGAGACACTGTTTTAGAGGTACTGGAATTCCTCACACCCTCCCAAAACCCTCCTGCTATGGTGGATACCTCCACCTTGTTGTGTAATCACACTTCAAGTTCAGTTGAGATTCCTTCATTGTGAGCCCCTACCAAGCATGTAGTTTAATTATCTTATTATCCAGATAAGTTCAACAGCTTTTTGGTGCGACCTTCTCTGGTCTGAAGATAGGGCCAAAAGAGTAAAATCCCAATCAATTAAAAGCCACAATCAGCAGCAATATATAACATTATGGAATTAATTGACCTAGTGTTGAGTAAACAATATGTTAGAATTACATGTAAGTTCTTAACATCCTGCGACTATTTCAATGACATTTTGACAATTGAGGTGCAAAACAGGTTTTGGTGGGGGGGAGGGCATATGCAGAGAAATCTTTCATACCGTGGTGAGGAGTACTTGTTCTTTATGTTCTACCTAGTAAGGTATGTGTGAGATCGTGCTGACACTTCTTTCCATGTTGTTCTCTGGTTATCTATTCCAATGTGTGTGTGTGTGTGTGTGTGTGTGTGTGTGTGTGTGTGTGTGTGTGTGTGTGTGTGTGTGTGTGAGTGTGTGTGTTTGGAGAGGGGCTCTGGAATGATTCTGATGGTCATTGCAGAGGGAGGGGACCCAGAGCTGGAATCTAGTAAGGACCAGAGAAAGCTCCTCTCCCTTGTCCCAAAGGAAATTTACTGCTCTTCTGATTCTGAGGATCGCGAAGGGTTCCTGTCTGTTGTTCCAATGACCTTGGATCCAATGAGGAAGGTTTTGGGCATCTTCCATCCAGTGTAGTAGGTCCAAAAATGGGGGAGGGATGTCTTCTGAGTTCTCGACCTCCAAAGGCATTCCAGTTCCCCATGGTCTGTTTGGCAGTTGTGATGCCATCCTTGGTGCCCATTCTGATAGTCCTTTTTGGGAATCCAAGAGTTTCTAGGGTTGGGATACAAGCCCCCTCCTGTCCTGCCACTCTGCTCTGGGCTCTTCCCAATTCTATACAAGTGACCTCCTGTTAATAGATTATTAGAGTCGCTCATGATTCCCCCTGTATGTCTATGTAGTTTTTACTATTGTCTAATGCTGTTCTGAATCTATTGTCTATAGGTTACCTATCATGTTCCTGATAAATTTTAGTACTCAGCATCCTGACACATTCAAAGGAGATGGAAGATTTCTCTGCACTCCTGCCCCATTTCTGAGTATCACAAGGTTTTGAAAGTATATTGGGCATTACAATTATTCAAAACATATGTCTTTGCTATTGTAGATTGTGCTGCTGCAAACATAGGCTTATAGATCCCCTTCAAATATCAGGTTTTCTTTCTATTGGGTATATTCCTAGGTGTGGAAGAGCCGTATTATAGGCCAGGCTTGTTGGCAAATTCTCCAAGCCCTCTCTCTACTGATTTTCACAGTGCCTGGGGGAATTAGTTAGCCACATACTTTTTTTTTTTAAGAATGTTTTAATTATTTCAAAGTCAGATATACAGTGACGGAGAGATACAGAGTGGAAATCTGCTAATTCACATCCTAAGTGGCCACAAAAACCAGAGTAAGCTGATCTAAAAACTCCTCCAGGTATTCCACACTGGGGCAGATCCCCAAGGCTTTGGGGAATCTTTGCCTGCTTTCTAGGCCATAAGCAGGGAACTAGATGGGGATCAAAACCAGCCACTGCAAAGGTTAAACCTGAGCTGACCCAAAGGTGGAGTTCCTCTAGCATATATATATATATATATGATATCATATATATGTATATATATCCCTCTATATATTATATCAGTACATATACTCTAATATACAAACATATACTTCATTACATATTTAGTTTTTTGTATTTTGCATGAATATTTATTGGTGTCAGATACAACATATAATATTTGCATAAATGGATAATGAGCATAATTTTCTTCATATGGAATTATTTTGTTGCAATTTTAATATTTTTTTTGTGGTAGTACAGTATCTCATGGATTAGATATACTATAGAGTCTTTATTATTCATTTTAATTTGGCCTGTTGATACCAAAATACCTTGATGATGAAAATTACCTGGGAGGGAAATAATGGGCTCCTCCCTTTTGGGTTACTATTCCCATGAGAGTGTAAAAACTATGATGGGGCCTGGAGCTTAGTTCTTTCTAACCAGCTTAACTATCCAGCTGCCACAGAGGTTGTTGAATGTCTCTCTGTCTAGCCACCCCAGTCTCTATCCTAATTTTTTGCCCTCTCAGGTCACTCTCACTCCAGGATTATGCACTCTTCAGGTGCACCTCATGTGGACTAGATTAGGGAAAAGCCAGGCTGAGCTGATTATTCCTACTGGTGCAAACATAAATTAGAGTGGGTGAGGGTTGTTTGGGCTTAGCCACAGCATCATCTGGCAAAAGCTGGCACTGGGAGCTAATTCTGCCAAGTCACATGCCAGAACTACCTGAAGTACCCATCAACATGTACGGGAGCCAAATGGGATGTGGGGCACACTGGACTCATCTACTACACATACTGGCAAACCAGCGTAGGGAGTAGACCTGGTGGGGCTTATTGTGGATCACTTTGACTGAGCTGTGTCTCCCACTGGCTTGTGTGAGGGCCAACTATGTGTTAGGCAGAACCTGGCTGGACTGCAACACCCATTGGTTCCAGTGGAAGTCGGGTCTGAAAACAGTCGCAACCCAGAAATTGCAACCACCAGCTGTTTAGGACAATGGTCTGAGCTGGGCCTTGTGCTTCCTGGAGCATACAGGAATATGGTCTGGCAATACCTAAAATTTTCTGTGGGAATCTCCCCAATTGAAAAGCTGGACTTTGAACCCTATCCAAGAAAGGACAGAAAATGGAGCAAGTCAATCACTGCAGCTTTGTGTTGGCAGCAAAATACTGGGCAAATGGAGATTCTATGAGGGACTGTGTCAATCAGTGGATTCTTCAATGACCTCATCATGATAGGATCGGCGAGACTGGTAGTGATTCATAATTGATCAACTACCAAAACCATTTGAATAAGTATCTCATAGCATGCCCCACATCTGAGACTTGGGGTGGGTGGGAAACTGGGTGGGGCTTCTTCCTCAATAACTCCTTTTATCTCAGATATATGAAGGAAAAATATGGAAATAATAGTCTTACACATTTCCCTATAGCCCTTGAACCTTTTTACCCTAACTAACTATGTAACAATTGTTAAAATTATAATAAAAACTAAATAAATAAATAAATGTGTCTGTTCCATGGATTTTACATCATGAGCTGAAATGAACAGACAGCCAGAAATATTGCACTAGACATACAAAGCTATTAAATTTCCCGTTAGCAAGACCATGTATATACATTTATTCTCTGTTCATAACAGAGCCTAGATGTGGAATTTTGGGGTAACATTTCTAGTTGTTTACCCATATGCAAGTGTTAAAAAAAAACACTCTTAGCATCTCACAGAGATTCCATGCATGTTTGTATAAGCGAGTGTTATAGCAATGTTAATTTAGAAAGTTTCCAAGTAAAGTGGACATTTCATCTTCTGCGTAGGCTAATGTTAATTAATTCAATGATTGCAGATGTCAGAAAAAATAGTACAAAACTCACCTGTAGCTTGTCAAACTGCAAAATTGCCTCTCTTGTCTCTGGCTGCTGTAAAAGAATGGCCAAATCTTGGAGGGAAAATGGTATTCTCAGCCACAGATGGAAAGGATCATTGGTATATTTTGCATGCACCTTACACAGTATGGAGTCACGTGCTGTTAGTTTATATCACCATTCAGGTGTTAATAAATTTTACCCAACCTCTTTCCAGTGCTTGATAATCTCTACTACACAGATGCCTTTCTCTCTGGAATTTTTCATACTTCCTGCTAAAATTTCTGCAAGTGTTCTCTATTTCATGCTATGAATTTGTATATACAAAGGTATGTAAACAAAACCATAACTGTTATTCTTACCCATTTCTGAATCTATCTCCTATTGAATTTGACCATGTTCATCTCATTGTTTCAAAATCTTTATAATTTGTGTGAGTTTCATGTTTCAGTGGTGCAAAAATTTTGTTGTAGTCAAGACATAAAATGGCATATTGAGAGAAGTGCACTAGGCTGATAAGATGGGTGCCTATGATACTTGAGAACAGTTTTTTGTTGTTTTTTTTTTACAGTAACACAGGGATTTATGACATTGAGATTTCAAAGTGTGAGGGCAGAAAACTGGAGTGTAATTTGAGTAAGTGTGTAGGAGTCATTGTATGATGCAGAGTCACAGAGTAGACTTATCAGCTGATTCACTATGTGTGAGTACTAGTTCAGAGATATTAGTGTATTCATCATAGGACAAGAGATAACATTAGTGGAAAAACCATGCTTGAAATTGAAGTCTATGACCAAGGTATCAGGTGAAAGTTGCCTTAAGGGTTACATTATCACTCCAAATGGGGCAATTTTGTTATCCATGATCAGAACCCATTATATAGGACAAATTCTTGCAGAGATTCAAAGTGCTGTATCCGTACTCAGCTAGCTGCACAAATCTGAAATCATATTGAACTGTATGGATTAGTTCTACCTTCTAACAATAATTTGTTGTAACCCATGAAATATATGCCAATCAAGTACCCAATGTTATTTGCACATGTCATAAGGACCAGTGAAGATCAGTAAAAGTTTGCATTCTGTAAGAGATACAAATGAGACAAAGAAAGATTCACCAGTGGCTTTTATATGGCAAACACAAACACAGATAAGAAAAGAAAAATGTAATTTGGCTCATGGTGAATTAATTGCACACAAAACATAACCAGATGCTTAATTTGACTGGCAACTGTACTCTAGACCATTAACTTCTGGACAGGAAACCTTTCTAGCATCTTCCTGTGGAACAATTCTGTTGTGATGGCAGAATGAATACTCCTTTGCAGGTCTGCTTAGCAACATAGCATGGTTCCAAAGGTAATGCTCAGTTGTTATTCATATGCTTTAAGACCCTGTAGAGATACAAAACATAAAGTTATTGTCCAAGTTGTACTTCGTGTGTTAACCACATTAGAGTCAGGTGACTAAAGAGTCCCATGAATTTTCATATTTTCATGATTTTGCTGTATGTATCATGTAGATCCCTTACATTTTCAGTATTATTTTTCAGCAAATATCATATGATTTTGCAGTATAAATCACATGGATCCCTTAAGTGATAAATGAAACTTTCAAACACTTTGATTTGCAGAAAGAAACTATGTTCCTCAATTTAAAATTGAGGGGATGAGTAAAGCAGGGCTTGCTTAGAACAGAACATGTGGAATGTGTATAGTCTCCTCTCATTTTCACAGTAGTAAAGACAATAGCAAGATTGTGGAAATTTTGAACATATCTTTCAAATGAGTAACTATTAAGTACTATGATAATCCCTTCCTGTTGTTAAATTTAAATTGTTTTCAGATTCTGTGATCTTTTACTGTAAGATCTCTTTGTGAAATAATTCTTTGTTGCCATTACATAGCCTTCATTTTCATCTCACATCCCTGTTTAAATTTGGGTCTGCCTATTGCTAGGGCATTTCATATAGAGAAAACACTCATTTTTCATGTCCTACTGCTCTACTTCTGAATCAGGTCCCTGCTAGCATGCATGGGAAGGTAGCAGCAGATGATGGTTCAAGCCCTTGAGCCCCTGAAGCCATGTGAGAGAACTTCAAGAAACTCCTGGTTCCTGGCCTCTCAACTGCTCAGCTCTGGACATTGCAGTCATTTGGGGAATAAAGCAGTACTTGGGAGTTGTCTCTGACTTTCAAATAAGTAAGTACACTTCAGGAACAAAGAAAGAAACTATCCATTCAACAATGAAAAGGCAAATTTGAAAGAGGAAAATATCTAAATAGCTTCCCAATTACAAGATTTGCAGCTTTTCAGAAAAGACACAAAACAACACTCAACAGCATTTCATAAGGAGAAGATACAGAGAAAATGCAGCAGTACTGCACACCAATCAAAACAGCCAAGAGCATCCATAGCATGGACAATGGCAGAGAGCCCAGCATTCTATTTTAACAATGCTTGGAACAGTCACACTGACAGTACATCTTTGTTTTGGAAGTAGACATACATGTACACAGCTTAGTTTCTTCACATTAAAAAAGGAAATAGAAGGAGACCTTGAAAAATGGAGAACTTTATCAAGTTTCTGGATTGGCAGGATCAACATCATCAAAATGACCATATGACCAAAATCAATAAACAGATTCAATGCAATCCCAATCAAAATTGCAATATTCTTCTCGGAAATACCAAAGTTCATCAGGAATCACAAAAGACCACCAATAGCTAAAGCTATCCTGAAAAATAGAAATAAAGATGGTGGAATCACAATTCCAGACCTCAACACATACTACAGAGCAGTGGTTATCAAAACAGTCTGGTATTGGTACAGAAACAGAGAAGATCAGTGGAACAGAATAGAAACACCAGAAGGGAGTCCACACATGTGTAGTCAACTAACCTTTGACAAGAAAACTGAAAACAATCCAGGCAAAAATCCTGATCTATTCAATAAATGCTGTTGGGACAACTGGATAGTGGTTTGCAGAATTAAGAAGCAAGACCCATGCTTTCCACATTAGGCGAAAATTAGCTGTAAATGGAATAAGGGCCTAAATCTACACCCAGAAACCATCACACTATTAAAGGAAAACATAGGAAGCACACTCTAAGATATAGACATAGGGAAACACTTCTTAGAAAAGATGCCAAAAGCAAAGGCAAAGCCAAAATGAACAACCTAAAAAGCTTCTGCATGGCAAAGAAAACAATCAGCAAAATGAAGAAGAAACCAACAGAATGAGAGAATATTTCACACTACACAAGTGATAGATTTACAAAGAGTTTCAAAAACCAAAGGACAGCAAACAAACAAACAAAACGTATAAAAAAATGGGCAAAGGAAATGAACAGACATTTTTCCAAAGAACAGACTCAAATGGATAATAGACATATGAAAAGAGGCTCAGGCTCCTTAGCTATCAGAGACATACAAGGGACCACCTAAACTCCAGTGAGACTGGCCTACATCCAGAACTCAAGGAACAACATCTGCTGTGTGGATGTGGGAAGAAAGGGATCCTCCTTCAAAGCTGGTGGGACTGTAGGCTAATACAACCATTATATAAATCAGTATTGAGAGTGCTTGGAGAATTGCAAATAAGCCTGTCATATGACCCAGCTATCCCACTCCTAGGAATATACCCAACAGGAATGAAATCTGCACATGAGAAGAGGATATGTAACCCTATATTTGCAGCAGCACAATTCACAAGAGCAAAGAAATGGAAACAATGTAGATATGTGTCTAAGGAAGAGTGGTTAAAGCAACTGTAATACATCTACTCTATGGAATACTGTTCAGCTATTAAGTAGAATGAAATTATACTATTAACAACTAAATTGTCCCAACTAGAGAACATTATGCTCAGTGAAATGAGTCAATCACAAAAAACAAATACCATATGTTCTCTCTTACATAAGGAAACTGGCATGGACAATATGATTTCAATAATCTGATCCACTCAGTTTTTCAGTTTTTGCTTTGTTTTGATTTGTTTTGTTTTGGCTGCAAACCAATTTTTGGATGTTTTTTATTTCAGTTTTGTTTATTGCAAATAATGTATCTTGTCAAATTCATTGATGGCTCATGGATTACATGGTGCCATCATTTTTCCCAAGAAATTTTTGTATCTTCTTCTTGTCACCCATGTGTTGGTTACTCAGTGGCAATGTTTTGTTGTTGTTGTTGTTGTTGTTTTATGGAGCTGTAATTTGTTGTTGTTGTTGCTGTTGAGGCTGTTGTTCTAACTGGTACCAGTTGTTGATCTTGTTTCATGGTTTCTCAACTATGGAAATGTGTAATGATGGAATACTGGAATCTACCACATCCAGATGTAGAGGGTATAATGCAACATGCATCCCTGCGTCTAGACGAAAGATGGATTCAAAATGAAACTGTTGTACAAGGGTAGACAATGGGATGCTGGACTGTCTGAAAATGTACCATGCCTCATTTATAACAGACAACATGCCTTTGGAATAATGTTTTGTGAAGCTAGTATTTAACAGTTTTCACTTATACTCTCCCTAAGAGTAAACAACAAGGTCGCTCAGATCTAAGGCCTCCCCTAATATCCTCAAGATTGGGACATAGTTAAAAGGAAACACCAGAATATTAAAGTTATTCTTTAAAAGCAGGGGGTGTGCTACCGCTCTAAATGCTTTAATTTGGCCTTATGCATGTTGAATTTTCTTCAGATTTTGCCTTTTGGTGAGCACCAGCTGTGCATTACTAGAGGCTGCTTGCAGGCCCAACACAGGTGCCTCTTGTCCAATGGGGGGACACAGCTACCCCTAAGTGGAGAGGTCCTTAGCAATTGCTAACTATGGAAAGAGGGTTTGCTTGTGTTTTCCCAGAAACTGCTCTGCAGCCAGTGTGGGTGCCAGCTCATAATGCAAAGCCCTGGGCACCATCCACTGGAGGAAGCCCCTCCAGTAAGACAACTGTGTGAACTCATCCTGAAGGAGCCATCACCATCAAGGAGACAATGGAGGAAGAAGAGGGCAGACCCTTCCCACCCTAACATTGGGTGACAAGGGGGATTTTAAGAGATTCTTGCATCAAGCACAACTGACCATGACCTCATAGTGTTTTTGATAAAACAATTGAATGGTTGATATTCTGGAACACTCATAATCCATGGGAAAGATTACGCGCTTGTTCCTAAAATATCCTCATGGATCCGCAAAACAACGGGTTTCCCAATGGCTCATCTGACCTCAGAAGTGCAGCAACTCCTTTGAGTACAATGCTGCAGGATATGGTTTGGTTAAGAACCTGCATTTTCTAACATATTGGTCATTCAAGACCATGTTATTTTTTTTAAGATTTATTTTATTTTTATTGGAAAGGCGGATATACAGAGAGGAGAGACAGAGAGGAAGATCTTCTTTCCGATGATTCACTGCCCAAGTGAGTGCAACAGCCAAAGCTATGCCAATCCGAATCCAGGATCCTCCTCCGGGTCTCCCACGTGGGTGCAGGGTCCCAAAGCCTTGGGCCTTCCTTGACTGCTTTCCTGGACCACAGGCAGGGGTCTGGATGGGAAGCAGGGCTGCCGGGATTAGAACGGGCACCCATATGTGATCCCGGGCATGCAAGACGAGGTCCTTAACCACTGCGCCACCACGCCGGGCCCAAGACCATGTTAACTTCATGATATTGTTAATAGTGATGTTTCTTCCTATTGCTGAAGTTGTGTAGTGTTATCTCTTTGGAGCAGATGATATACTGCCAGCTCTATTTTCATACCAAGGTTTGTCTCCCAATGAAAGTGTTGAATTTATCTGGACAATAAGAACTTGGGCTCTCTGCATGGCCCATGCCCTCAATGAAGGAAACATGGCAGGCTATGAACTATACTACTGTAGCAATTTGGAGGAATGCAATTTGGGAGGAGTGTTTGGGAAGGGAAGTGGGAAAAATTCCGTAGTAGCCTATGAAACGATGTCATAAAATTATATTAAAAAATAATCTAGGGCCCGGCGCGGTGGCACAAGTGGTTAAAGGTCCTCGCCTTGCACGCCCGGGATCCCATATGGGCGCCGGTTCTAATCCCGGCAGCCCCGCTTCCCTTCCAGCTCCCTGCCTGTGGCCTGGGAAAGCAGTCGAGGACAGCCCAAAGCTTTGGGAACCTGCACCCGCGTGGGAGACCCGGAAGAGGCTCCTGGCTTCGGATCGGCATAGTATCGGCCCGTTGCGCTCACTTGGGGAGTGAATCATCGGACGGAAGATCTTCCTCTCTGTCTCTCCTCTCTCTGTATATCCGCCTTTCCAATGAAAAAATAATAAAAAATAAATCTTTAAAAAAAAAATAATAATCTAACATAATAAAAATAAATAAAAAATAAATTGCCTCTGCTTACACAAAAAAGACAGAATCGCTATAAAAACAGCTAAAAGTAATATCATATATGGCAAAAAAAAAAAAACCTTGTGTTAGAAACTGGGTATAGAAATCAATCTTAAATACAGATACATCCAATAAAATATGCAGAGCTGCAAAGCAAATTGTTAGCACATAAGACAGAAGGTAGACATTCCAACAGAGTAATGGTGGATGACTTTCATAACCTGTTCTTATCAAGTCAGATAATTAAGAAAGAATATCAGGTAAGACACTGGGATAAAGAGTTAGCAAACTGAACTCTGCCAGATTCTTTTATGAAAGTAGCAATACTTTAATTCAAAGTGAATCATGTGACTGAAAGAGAAAATTTAATCCTATACCATATCACTAATAAGGATGCAAAAAAAAAATCAACTGTGAGGCAGATACTACTGAATCAAATCAAATCCTTAATAATCATAAATTAAGAGCAATATAAATTCATCTAACAAATACAGATGCAAATCACCTTATGTAAATCAATGTAGTTAAGAGTAGTATCAACAGGATGAAGAAGAAATTGGATGATTACCTGAACAGATATAGACACATCATTAGGACTCAAAATCCATTATTGTAAAGAAATAAGCAAAATTTTACTAATTAGGTTAGAGGAACTGTTCTCAAAATTGTCAGGTCAACAGTCTTTTCAAACTAAGTTGTCAGACACTGAAACTCCTCTTAGATCTGAATCAAACCAAGGATATCAACTTCTGCCATGCTTACCGGGAGGAGAAAGAAAGAAGTCGCTGGCTCAATAGAGAAAGAGAAGAAGTCCAATATTCATGTGTGCAGAGGACATGACGCTCTAAGTGGGAAAACCTAAAGAGACAAAGTTCATCACTGCCCTCATGTCTGTCCACCATAGGAACCTTTGCCATTGCCACATGTTCCTCTGTCACAGACTCCCATTCTCAGCCCATTATCATCACAGCTATATTAGCCAACTTCTGTTTCCCACACACATTTCAGGAGGCAGCTCTCACAGTTGATCCAACATCCAACATCCAACATCCAACACTTGCTAGCCAGAAATTGAAAAAATAAAATGGGTAAGGGACAGCTATAATAGGTCCACATTTAAAAGGCCTAAAATTATTTTTAGCTGGTTTGCAGTGAGCTGCTTAATTGTTGTTGTCTCAGAGTGGGGACAAACATTTTGAATACCTGTTACACATGAAGATACAGGAAAAGGATTCATCATGGTACTTAGAGGCTAAAGTCCTCACCTTGCACATGCAGAGACATATTTGTGCACAGGAAATTCTGTTGCCCATCCAGCTCACTGTCAGTGGCTTTGGAAAGCATTCAAGGACTGCCAATACCATTGGGATGCTGAGACTATGTGGGTGATACAAAAAAAGCTCCAGGTTACTGTCTTAGGATCTGCTCAGCTCCAGCCATTTTGGTCAGTTTGGGAATGTGTCAGCAGATGGAAGATCTTCCTCTCTCTCTGATCCTCTATGTACATCTGACTTTTCAATAAAAGCAAATAAAGCTTTATGAAATATTATAAGAAAAATTGCAAATGCCATTTGATGAGCACTGTGTTACAGGGCAACCCTGATGGAGAAGAAAAGCATTAGATAAACTACTCAATGAAATCCTGGAAATTTCACCAGGTATTAAATAATCCTACAATGAACCATGTGATTCTAGAGGTTCAAATCATTTCAACACTCAAAATTTAAAAAAAAAAAACAGTATTCAAGGCATACAGTGGTAAAATTCCAAACACTAAAGACAAGGAGATAATGCAAACACAATAGGGGGAAATGCTATATGCATATAAAGTAAGAAAAAAATTAAAAAGAAAAAAAATACCTAGACTGAGAGTGATACTCTCAGAAGAATGCATTGATGTACATTCAGCTGAGGAACTGAGTGTTAAAAAACCGCATAATCTTCCAAAATGCCAACACAAAAGTTTTCACAAAGCAGCAGATAGTCTAAAAAGCTACAAAAGAGCTAAAGACAATGTCCTATCTTGATGGGGAAAAGCAGCTTTGTTTAACACACAGTGATAGAGAATCTGAATATCATCCAGAAGTGCACAGCAACATGTTATCAAACAAAAAGGCAGAGACAGATCCCAGGAGAGTAACAATGGCTGACTTCCACGCCACACTCCTATTCCTATTGAGGGACAAATAAGCAAAAGACAACACCAATAAAGGTAGATGGGTAAGTATTAAGGACAGCAGAACTCTGCCTGACTTCTGAGGCAGCACAACTTTGATTCCAATACAAAGTCTATGACATAGCAAAAGCTATACAGCCATACTTCCCATGAACAGGCACATAAACTCCCTAATAATGGATTATGATGTCAAATATAAAACTTTCAGAAATAATCACACATCATATTCAACTCACATTCTCCTGCTTCACCATTTCTAATTCAAAAAGTATGGAAAACAGATCAATGGAAGGAGAAGCAAAAAATGCAAGGCGACCTGAAAACAGTTAGAAACAGCATCAGGTTAGAATGAACAAGATAAAGAGAAAAAAATAAAAACACTTTCACAAAATAGTTATACAAGGAACTCTACTCAAAATATAAAGGATACATATCAAAACCAATTGCCATTCTTACTGCATTGTGGAAAGCTCTGTCTGCTCTCAGACATGAAGCAAACCAAGGACGCCATCATTTGCCAAACTGACAGGGAGGAGAAAGAAACAAATACATGGCACAGTAAAGAAAAAGAGGAAGTCAAAGTAGGCATGGGTGCAGATGACATGATGCTCCCAATGGAACAACCCGGAGGTAAATGTCATCATTGCCCTCCCTCACATCTGCAAACCATGCGAACCATTACCACTGCCACGTGTTCCTCCATCCCTTACCCCACTCTCAGGCATCCCAACTGGTCAGCTTTTCCTTCACCCCACACATCCAAGCAGGCAGCTCTCACAGTTCTAGCAACACCCTAACCTTCTTAGCCAGGAAGGAAAAACAAACAAAACCACTGCCTTCCCTGGCCTACATCTTTCTGAAAGGCCTGATGCTATTGAAACACATTTCTTATAAAGTTCTTAATGTCTGCTTTCCTTTAAAGAGCTGGTTGGCTTCTATGTCCTCAAGAACACAGGGCATGAATGGCAACCCATAGTTTCTCCCAAACCACATGCTCATTGCTCATGTGTACATGTGATTTTTTTTTTTTAAGGATTTAGTTCTTTTTGCTGGAAAGGCAGATTGAAACAAACAAGCAGAGACAGAGAAAGATCTTCAATCTGACAATTCACTGCCCAAATGTGTGCAATGACTAGTAGCTGAGGTGACTGATTGTCACTAGCCTGGAGCCTTTTCTAAGTCTTTCACATGGGTGAAGGATCCCTAGGCTTTGGGCTGTCCTGGCCTTCTTAACCAAACTACAAATAGGAGCTAGATGTGATATTGCAAACACAATGCAAACTGGTAGTCAGATGGGCTCTTGGTGCATCTGAGGTGAGGTTTTATGCTAGGGCACTCACACCTGGACATGTGATTTGTGACCATACCATGCTGACACCCGACATTTGAAACTTTGGGGTGCTTTCCAAACAATAGAAGGAGTGAGAAATTCAATACAAGATCCAAAATATGCCTGCTATTTTGGCCCACTCAATGACATCCCCTATGAGTCTTTTAGGAGACACTTCTGCTTCAATACCAACACCCTCTCTCTAACACTGCAGGAAACAGTTTTCAAAGGGCCCAGTACTTTTGACCATGCCTTTCAGTTTACAGGCTCAGAACAAACTCCAGAATCCCACTTTCTGCCAGCATGTTACATACCTGTTGTGTAACTCACCAGACACAAACAGAACATGTTGTGATGCCTTTCTCTCACACAGATTCCTGCATGAGTGTTCCTTCATGTGTGTGCACTTGTATACATTGTTCACCCTTGATCTCTGCCACCCTGCTTCCACATAACTAACCTACACATTCAAAAGAGATAAACATAAATTATACAGAGGAACACTTATTTTGCTGTATATGAGATACTTCAAGAGTTGGCCAGAAGGATTTTTATTTTCCCCATTCCTCACACTATACCAGAGCCTCCAAGCCAACCAATAGACTATGGACACTGGACTTCTGCTGACTTTTAACTCGCTATAAACCCAGGTTGCCACATGATGCTGGCACAATGCAAGTAATCAGGCTAATGAAAGTTATTTCAACATCAGGGCTCCACAAGCATGGTGATGAATTCATTGAGTCCAAGGCATATGTGTCTTATGATCATATGTGTGTCACCATCCATCCTCACCCCTCAGCTTGAGGGGAGTCAATCTAACCTAAAATTATGAAAGCTGTGTGGCATCCCAACATGCAGAGCACAGCAGCAATTTCCTGCTTCCCATCCAGCCTGGCACAGTGAGGACATGCTCATCAAAACCCCAAGATCACTAACAGTCGCGTTTGCACAAACCTTAACCACCTTGTACTCATGTTATTAACACATGAACAACCAACCACTGTGAGCACCATCTGAGCCAAAGGAATCTCCTCTGGACAGCATGTCGTTCAAGCTCTGTGTCATTTTACACTCACACAGTGTGTTCCCAGTGGCTGTGGAGACAGCAGGCCCTTCCCCATTTCCCAGGGGTGGGGACTGAGGGGTGTGAAGGGGCACCACCGTCAGAAACCAGGCACGCCCACAGGCTGGCAATGAGGGACGTCTCATTCTCTGTGTGGGCCACTGGGAATTTCAGTTGTCTTCTTCTTCCTCCTCCTCCTCCTCCTCCTCCTCATCTTGCTCCACCTCCTGCACAGACCTGGGTCAAGACACAAAGGCAGGGCAGGGTCTCGTGTAGCTCCCGCAAACCCCAACTGTGCTCGTGCTGCCACGGTAGCCGGGCGGGTTACACAGCATGCTTTGCAACCCCGTGCCTCTGCTGCCATGTCCAGCACAGTCGCACTGCGGCCCACTGTGCTCCTGGCAGATGCCACCGTGGTGCAGACACTTGTGCTCCTGCTCCCACTGCCCTCCACACTGGCACCTGGATCCCAACCAAGCCTGAATACCCGCCAACCACACCAGACCCAGCACACATCCCAGTGTGTCTGTCTGCAAGGCAGACAGCCCATGCTTTGACAATGCTCCCGGGCGTGGTGGGGTGCTGGTGGCAGGGGTCAAACGCACTGGCACCAGAGTGCAGCCCTTGGTGTCAGGCAGAGGCAGAAGTGGGCGAGGGCTGGATGCCTGGCTGCAAGAGGGTGGACCCGCCAGCTGTTACGGCAAAGGGGAAGGATTTGCAGCATTCAAGCCTCCCACCTGTGCCATACAGGTGCAGGGGGCCCCTGCGGGGCTCGGGTGAGGGCACGTCCCCTGCCTGGAGGAGGCCTGCTGCCATACTGCTCCCGGCTTCCCAGCCTCCCAGCCGAGGGAACGCTCATGCTCCAGTCCCTGGTCTACGCACCCCACTTCTGGCACGGTTCCCGTGAAGCTGACATCCTCCCTGGGATAGTACAGCAGGGGATTGAGCCACAGGTCCTCGCAGATGATCTGGGTGGAGGGTGGGAGAGGAGCTCAGGCCAGCCTAGAGGTGCTAAGCTCACCTGAGCCTCCCGGCAGGCACCTTGCCCACTGTACTCGTACAGCAGCAGAGCAGCAGCCCACCTCACCGGCACTGGGCCTGTGGTCCTCGCCAACCTCTGGCGGCCAGCTTCCTGAGGCCAGCAAAAGGCTCCAGAGTCGAGTGAGCTGATGCCCATGAAGGGAGGCCTCACCTTGGCAATGCTGTTGGTGCCCGGGACAGCATGGTTCGTCAGCCAATCCAAGAAGCTGGGTGGGCAGGAGCCCGGGCTGTAGCCGGGTGGATCACCGTCACAATCACAGAACCACTGGATGGTGCTGGAACGTGCAGCCCTGTATCCTGCGGGAATGGGATCTGTACAAGGACCCATGGCTGGGCAGGAACCCCACCGAATCGCCTCCACCATCTAGGCTTCCCTACCACGCACGCTCCGACAGTAATCCTTGCAGATCTCGTCATTGCGGAAGTAGGGGTTCTGCCGGAAGCAAAAGCGTATCCTGCACTGCCCCTGGCCACAGCTGAGCTCCTTGACCTGCCAAAGGGAGCACGGTGAGCCCACTGTGCCCAGAGGCACATCCCGCCCCGTCTCCACATCCCCGGCCACACTCTCTTGCTTCCTCCCAGCAAACATCCAGCCCCGGGACCCACTCTCACCACCACCCAACCCCTGCACCAGCAACAACACACACCCGCGGGTCCCCACCTCCAAGCCAATCACGTAGCTCAGCACATCTTCATCCTGCTCATTGATGACGCTCCTCAGCTCGGGGTGGTGTGTAATCCGCTTGGGGTCAAGGAGACACCCGTGGCACTAGTGAACATGCAGCCTGCAGCATGAGTCACACTGCCTTCCCTTCCACAGCCCCGTGTGCTGCCCAACAGGCTGGACCTCAGCTCACCAGGCCTCTGATTCCAGACCTCGCCTCCCTCGAGCTACAGCACCAGCAGCCATGCTCAGGATTACAGGGGTTCCACTGCGGACAACCCCGATGCTCTGCTCTGGGCCGCAGCCTGAACTTGCACTTGCCAGGAGCTGCTCTGCTGCTACCACCTCAACTTCCAGTCCGGCAGCAGTGTGCCTCTGGCTGTACCACACCACTGGATCCTCAGCAGAACATTGCCACATTCCCTTCCCCAGGCCTGGCTAACCACAGCCCTGCACACAGTTTGTGGGTTGGATCCGGCAGGTCTGCCTCAGCTCTCCTGGACCTGTGAGCAAGACCTACTCGTGTGCTGCCCGAGCTGAGTGCAGCTGAGGCTAGCCGAGACCACCTGTGGTGCAGGCTGCTCAGCCCCACACCATGCACAGCCCAACACCCAAGCCATTCAGTCTGAGGGCTGGCTTTCCCCGGGGTGGTTAGTGCCTGGCTTCTGGCTCCCTGCCACAGTGGAGGTGACTCATCCAGTCAGGGCCTTGGCCAGAGCTAAGACTCTCGAGGACTCTGCTGCCCTCCTGCCAACTGCCACACTTTCCCAACACTCCCATCACACACGCACACACACACACACACACACACACACACACACACACACACACACAGCCCGCACACACACAGCCCGCACACTCTGTCAGACTCTCTGTGTCACACACAACCCACCACCCCTGCCCTCCTCTGCCAGCAGGGCCGGCCTGGCACAGCCCCCTGCCCCAGCCAACCCCAACCCCCAGCCCGCCGGGCCCAGCCACACGGCCAACCTGAGCTGGCCGGCAGGAAGGATACGGCTTTGTGCCAGAAAGCCGGGATGGCCCTGAGGATGGCCTTTCTGCGCAGCAGGTACGGCCTGAGCCTCGTCGCCAGCTCGGCCTGCAGCTGCAGAAAAGCCCGCTGGCTCCCTGCACTCAGGGATCTGTGCCGCTCTTCCAGCCACTGCAGCCGCTGCAGCGGGGAGCCCAGACACCCAGGGCCCTGGCCACGCAGGGCCATGAGGCCCTGCACCTGAGCAGCTGGGGAGGGGCCGGCGCGCACGGCCTGTGTGCCTGCCAGGCCCGGGAGCAGCACTGGCTTGCCGCCCAGACCATCCGCCAGGCCCGGGACCAGACCCGCTTGCCTGGCCCCTGCTGGGGCTCGGGACTGGGCCAAGGGCGCAGGCGCCACCGCAGGCGCAGGCGCCGCCACAGGAGCAGGCGCCGCCACAGGAGCAGCAGCAGGCGCACTCGGGCAGCCAGCGCCCCCTTGTGTTCCCCAGAGCACCAGGCGCCCTGCACTCACCAGCGCCAGCAGCCAGCCATGCTGCTGACCTGGCCTTCATGGCGCCCACTGCAGCTGGGGATGCAGTTACAGGGCAGTGGCCTGGCCAGAGTGCCTGTGGCACCTGCGCGCTCCTGCTCTCCATAGCTCACCCCTCCCAAATGCAGCTGTAGCCCACGAGGCCAGCCATGCCTGGACAACTCTCTCTCAATCCTTCCTCCCTCTTGTGCCCTTGACCCCAGAGCTGGCCAGCTCCACTCCCTAGTCAGGTGCCAGGCTGTGATGGGATGCAGCAGCACTGCCAAGAGCCCAAATATTGTGGGGCCTGCACCCAGAAAGGCCACCTGTAGGCCAGGAGGCTAGGGAAGCTGGGCCTGAGACAGAACGACGGGAGTCGGGGGCCGGGGGAGGGAGCAAGCGAGTGGAGAATGTGAGGGCTTGTTGTGTGGAGGCACAGATAGCGTGGGCATGGACGGCAGCGTTGGGCCACCCAAGACCGAAGCCTGCACTGGGAGAGTGGCTGGCAAACCGGCATGCACGAGAGAGAAGGGTCTGCAGAAGGCAGGGGCCGGGGCCACGGGGTCTGGGGAAAGTGGGGCAGAGGAGGCTGTGGGGGCAAGGGGAGGGCAGGAGAACATCTTCTCTTGGAGTGCCTGAGGTCGAGACAACGAGGATATGCCGTGCACCCCTGGTGGCATGCCACCCACCAACGGAGCCCAGGCCTGTTGTGTGGCAGCTGCCCACACATGGTCCCGTGTCGTGGCCCGTGTGCACCCCTGGGTGGCCAAGGGCCTCCCGATGCCAGCCCGCTGGCCTCTGCTAAAGCCTGCCTGGCACTTTGCCCACACAACCTGCCCCGGTTCCTTGCTGCTCTTGCTGCTGCCTAGAGCACACTAGGGCAGGGTCCAGGGGTGGCAGTGCTGGGCAGAGACGACACCCCGGCTAGGCAGCAGCATGCCCTTCCTAAACTCAGGCCAATGGCCAGCATTCTGCCTGCCATTATTTCGGTCTGGTCTTTCCCGAAAGAACCAGAGGCCATCCGTGAGCGCCTGCAAGAGGAGTATGCTATGGCGGCACTTGGGCCGGCGGTCTTCCACGCCTAGGCCTGACACAGCGTCCCCTGAATCTCTCAAGTCACTCTGGCCTTGCTGGTCGCTGGGTAGGGACACTGGGCACATGCACACCACAGGCAGTTCTCCGGTGGGGCCAGAGATTCCCACGGGGCGGGTCCCACTCCCAGACAGCGGCAGCAGGCGGACCAGACCCTCTTGTTGGGCCTAGTGGCCACCGCAGCCACTAGGTGGGCTCTGCTTTGCCTGTACCACTTCCCTGCTGCCCCAGGCCGGTCCAGGGGGTGTCACGGTGCTGACCGTCCAGCCGGGCTTGCTGTATACCTGCAAAGTCTGGGTGCACCTGGGATTCGTCTGTGTGGAGCACAGGTCCCCAGTGGGCCAGCCCCATGGACGCCAATGCTGAAATGCAGTCCGAGGCCTTCCCATGGAGGCAGCTCCAGTACTTCCAGACCTAGGCCCGGCTCCTTGTCACCTGTGAGACACAGTGACGCATCCCCAACACATTCCCATAAGGCACCCTGTGGGAACCATGGTCAGAACACGTTCAGGAATGCTGGGCCACCCGGGAGGCATGGATGGCATATTTGCCACGTTCCATGCTTCACGGGGAGCTGCCCCAGCTGCCCAGAGAGCGCCCTGGACCCACACATGCCCTGCGCGCCAGCCAACACACGGGCTGAACACATGTCCCCAGTGAGGCAGGCTTCCTCTCACATTGAAAGCGGCAAGCTCCCTGGCTTGCTGCCTCAGTGGCTTCCCTTTTGGGATTTCAGGGTGTCGCAGCCATTGAGCCCCACACACATGCCGCCACACCCACCCGCCCTGTGTGTGTGGCACGGCCCCTCCTCACCCCTGGGCTTGAGGGGAGCCATTCTACCTTACCATTGTGGAAGCCGTGACTGCTCCACCCATGACCAGCACAGGAGCACTGCCTGGGTCCCAGCCGGCCTGCCACAGAGAGGGCCTGCCACAGAGAGCGCTGTGACCACCCAGGGCTGCTGCTGCTATTGCAGGCACAACCCCTAACCACACCTTGCACACACGTGCACCTCACAACCACTGTGAGCACCACCCGAGCCAAAGGAATCTCCTCTGGACAGCATGTCGTTCAAGCTCTGTGTCATTTTACACTCACACAGTGTGTTCCCAGTGGCTGTGGAGACAGCAGGCCCTTCCCCATTTCCCAGGGGTGGGGACTGAGGGGTGTGAAGGGGCACCACCGTCAGAAACCAGGCACGCCCACAGGCTGGCAATGAGGGACGTCTCATTCTCTGTGTGGGCCACTGGGAATTTCAGTTGTCTTCTTCTTCCTCCTCCTCCTCCTCCTCCTCCTCATCTTGCTCCACCTCCTGCACAGACCTGGGTCAAGACACAAAGGCAGGGCAGGGTCTCGTGTAGCTCCCGCAAACCCCAACTGTGCTCGTGCTGCCACGGTAGCCGGGCGGGTTACACAGCATGCTTTGCAACCCCGTGCCTCTGCTGCCATGTCCAGCACAGTCGCACTGCGGCCCACTGTGCTCCTGGCAGATGCCACCGTGGTGCAGACACTTGTGCTCCTGCTCCCACTGCCCTCCACACTGGCACCTGGATCCCAACCAAGCCTGAATACCCGCCAACCACACCAGACCCAGCACACATCCCAGTGTGTCTGTCTGCAAGGCAGACAGCCCATGCTTTGACAATGCTCCCGGGCGTGGTGGGGTGCTGGTGGCAGGGGTCAAACGCACTGGCACCAGAGTGCAGCCCTTGGTGTCAGGCAGAGGCAGAAGTGGGCGAGGGCTGGATGCCTGGCTGCAAGAGGGTGGACCCGCCAGCTGTTACGGCAAAGGGGAAGGATTTGCAGCATTCAAGCCTCCCACCTGTGCCATACAGGTGCAGGGGGCCCCTGCGGGGCTCGGGTGAGGGCACGTCCCCTGCCTGGAGGAGGCCTGCTGCCATACTGCTCCCGGCTTCCCAGCCTCCCAGCCGAGGGAACGCTCATGCTCCAGTCCCTGGTCTACGCACCCCACTTCTGGCACGGTTCCCGTGAAGCTGACATCCTCCCTGGGATAGTACAGCAGGGGATTGAGCCACAGGTCCTCGCAGATGATCTGGGTGGAGGGTGGGAGAGGAGCTCAGGCCAGCCTAGAGGTGCTAAGCTCACCTGAGCCTCCCGGCAGGCACCTTGCCCACTGTACTCGTACAGCAGCAGAGCAGCAGCCCACCTCACCGGCACTGGGCCTGTGGTCCTCGCCAGCCTCTGGCGGCCAGCTTCCTGAGGCCAGCAAAAGGCTCCAGAGTCGAGTGAGCTGATGCCCATGAAGGGAGGCCTCACCTTGGCAATGCTGTTGGTGCCCGGGACAGCATGGTTCGTCAGCCAATCCAAGAAGCTGGGTGGGCAGGAGCCCGGGCTGTAGCCGGGTGGATCACCGTCACAATCACAGAACCACTGGATGGTGCTGGAACGTGCAGCCCTGTATCCTGCGGGAATGGGATCTGTACAAGGACCCATGGCTGGGCAGGAACCCCACCGAATCGCCTCCACCATCTACGGCTTCCCTACCACGCACGCTCCGACAGTAATCCTTGCAGATCTCGTCATTGCGGAAGTAGGGGTGAGTTGCAGATCCCTCCAGGGGGCATGAGCAGCAGGTCTTCACTCCTGAATTGCTACACAGGCAGTAACATCTACCTGCCTAAGTTTGGCATTGATATTGATGTGATAGGATTATCTAGGCTCTATAACTCATTGATATGGTGTAAGTCAAGTGGGGTCATATATCTCATATATATATATACTCAGTCATATATATATGACTGAGGCAGTCTTGAGAGTTTCTGAGAGTTGTTGCAATATGCTGAGGTTCTTGCTGGTGTGCATGTTGGACAAATATGTGGTGAGCAGAATGGGCTGGGTCATAGCACTCAATGGTTTGCATGGGGGATGAGCCTGGCACAGAACAAATCAGGCAATTGCAAAGCCTATGCACTGATATGTGGAACTGACATAGCCTGACTCCATAATGCCTGGTACGCACAATAATCATGTCTGGGTCACCTCTGGCAACACGAAAGAAACACGCACATGCACACATGCACACACACACACCAAGAACATTGGAACAAAAACTCCTAAGCATGGGGAAATCACAAGATCTGCTTCTGATCATGAAACGCATGTGTTAAACCTGGACCTTCTCGGTTTCTGTGTCCTGTAAAGTAGACACCATGCTTAACAGCACAAGGCCGATAGTAGATATCATTGATGCTTACCAAGATGTCTAATAAGACAGCAGATGAGGGAAGGAAGAACAAACTGAACAACTCTCCTGGCCAAGTTTGACATCAAGTGTCTGGGCCACATGGTGCCTGTAAGCTGGATTATGTCAGTCAAAGAGCCCTGAAGAATTTCCTCAACCTTGGATCAATGAAATCAACAGTATCCCAGAACTGTGGAAAATATTTAGGCAGTACCCTTGGAACATGCTCCATATCAGGGACTCTAGGATGACATCCAGGGACAAACACAGCAACATAAATACTCATGTGCTTCAGCCAAAAGGAACAGGCTTCTCCCACCTTCCCCCTAGATACAAGAATGAAAAAAAAAAAAAAAATGGAAACAACTGGATCATGCACTTTTCCTTATTGGTCAACCCTTCCCACCTGATCTGTGTCTGCATGAGCATGTATGTATGCCTTTCCCATTGCTAAGCATCTTCAGAAACCTTTAAATGCTGAAAAAAGAAAAAAAGAAGATCCAACATGAAAATTATCACGTTTTCTGACCAGAATCAAAAATACAAGAAATGAGGAACAGACATACACAGTTCAAGGTATTTATTGCTTCCTCAATGCTATACTGAGTTAATATAGCTGTGTACAAGTATCTTCATCACCTCTGCATTTTCTTTCAAAAGTTTGTTGTCTGAGACAATCATGCATATTCTTCTTTAGAGTATTTTTTAGATGAATACATTTCCAACACATTTAATCCAAAATCTTGAAGTCCTCTGAAAGAAACAAATACATAAGGACAAGTGTTTTCCCAAAATACTAAACTTGTTTCACCTGCTCAAGGGTATGCATAAGAAGTTCTGCTGTCCTCATGTGAGAGCACTGTACATTACAGCTCCCACCATAGATCATATCACTATCTGTATTAACCCAGAGATTTAACTCCCCAAAATAAAACAGACAAACGCTATAAAAATCTAAATTCAACAGACACTCCTAAGGGGCAGGTCATGGCTATTTGCAGAAACATGGACAAACAGAGTATGCTGAAACAAAAATACAACTTGATGCTATGGGGATGATAGACTGGGTGGCCTGGTAAGCATGAACGCAGCAAAGTGAAGCTAAACAGCCATATTCAGCCCTATTACCTAGTTTATCACTGTGTGTGATTGTCCTCAGATACTGGCTATCTTTATCAAATGTATGCAGTAACTGTTTCAAAATAATAGAGAAGACGGTGAAATGAGGACATGGATGGCCCTGGAGGTCCTGTGTATGTCAAAACCTTTTTTCCTCTAATTTCAGCTGCTCTCCAGGACAAATGACTATATGTCCAAAGACAAGCTCTTCAGCTCCAACTCCTGGACTACTCACCAGCCTTCTCAATGCTGCCTCCAGAATTCTGGGACCCATAGTAGTATGGTAAGGGATTGAGCCAAATGTCCTTGCAGATGATCTGGAAGGGACAGGAACAAGTTAGTGTACTGCAGGTTTCCATTTCTTGTTAGTCCAGGAATTCACCAAAATGACTATGTATGACTATGAGCACCCACCTCAGCAATCCTAGTAGAACCCACAAAGGTATGGTCTGCAAGCCAGTTGAAGATGCTGAGACTGTTATTATAATGTCTGATGCTGCGGGCCTCATGTCTGTAATTGTGGAGCCACTTAACAGGAGTGGAATGATATGCTGCATATCCTGCAGGAAGAAAAAACAGGAGAGGGTGAGATCACACTGGCATGACTTGAACCTCATGTCCAACACTTAGTCCTTGAGAAACTTCTCACCATGGCTGTTGGTCAGATATTCCTTAACAATCACTTTATTAGAGAAGTAGGGGTTGATCCCAAAGAATAACATGATCTTGTGGCATTCACTGGGATTCTCCAATTTTTCCACCTGCACAGATAAAGCCAGAATGCTAATTTTTCACCTTAATTTCGTAGTCATGATTTCCCATGAACAATTACATCACAGTGTCTTTTAGGCACACCACCGGAAGATCCCGGAACTCACCTGTAAGTTGATCATGTAGCTAAGGATGTCTTCATCTTTGTCACGGACCATGGCTGACATCTGTGGATGATTCACAAACTGCCTATGTCAAGGTACATAAACAGTTTAAAAAGCTTTTTGAATGGAAACATTGTCTGGGAGTGCATTAGTGTTTTAGTCTGTAGAGAATTCTTTGCACCATTCTGTGACCCTCAGGTGGATTTAGCTAAAACTTCGAGTGCCTCACCAGTCAACATGGCATACCAGTCCTCTTTAGCACAGTGCTCTCTTGTGAAGAGAACGGAAATTTCATTATATCTGGGATTTTAAAAACTACATTTCCACAGGGCTAACGCTACAAACAACTAAAACTCTCCATTGTAAAAACCAGATAAAAGGATACAACTTTGGCCCAGAAGCCAGGCATTTCCTGAATGATCATCGCTCTGCGTTCATGGAGAACCTTGCGCCTCAGCATCATATTTTTTCTTAGCCGTTCATGGGCCCGAGCTGCTTCACGGTTGACAGGCTGCATGTCGATTTGCAGTGCTGCCAGTTGCTCCAGAACAGGTTGGAGGGCCCTTGACCCAAATGCCGGTGGGGCCTGCTGGTTCTCATGCCGCCTTTCCTGGTGGGCAACACAGACTGCTAGGAGCTCCTGCTCCTCTCCTCCTCCTCTGCTCACCTCCCTCCAGCACGCTCCTCCCACCTCCTGCTCAGCCACTACCCCAGCACCTTCAAAGTACACAGCAGCCATGTTGATGCTGCTGCCGCCCAGCAGGGCCGGACTCTCTCCCTCAGCTCACAGACCTCACTTTCCTGGGGTTCTCCTCAGAACGGACACAGGGCCCCTTTTCCCAGCAATGGACACAAACCGCCTGGCACCTGACGGCAGTGGTAACTGCGCAGGCCCTGCCGCCTTTCCTGCGAGGAGGCTCCATGTAGGGCCTCTTTCCTAAAGCCCCTCTTGGCCCTTCTACCCGCCCCGCACCACAGCCATACTCCACCTCAGTGGATTCTGGGCCCGGGTCTGCAGCTGTTGCCATCCTGAAAGGAGCGTGTGGGGAATGTCCCGACTTCTCCCTGCCTGAACACTGCCCGGGTCACCCCAGGGCCCCGCACTGTCTCCCGGAAGTGGCGACAGGCCAACGCCAGGCGCATGCGCAGAGATCTCGGCGTTGACGCGGGGCGGGGCGACGCAGTGCGTGGAGTGGACCCCCGACCCACCCCCAGCGTGCTGAGCTCTCCCGGGAAGTGCGGTGTGCGAACAGGAAAGCGAGTGTGTCAACCTGAGCCTGGCCCCAGGCTCCCTGTGCACAGGGAGGGGAGCCTTTGCGGGGTGTGCCCAGCTCAGCCTTGTACCAGGGATGCAGGGTGCGGGTGAAGGGGGCAGACAGCAGCCCTCCTGTCTGACACGGGCTGCCTGGGTTCAGCCCTGCTGCTGGGCCATGTTTCTGGTGCAGGCATGCTGAGGCAGCCATTGTGGGTCAGCTGGAAGAAAAGCATGTGGAAGGACACGTGCCCAGAGTGGGCTAATATACGATTGCTCTGGTGGTGGGTCCTGGGTGGCTTTGGTGGGCTCCCTGCCCCACCATGCTGTGGGTTGCTGGATCCCCTGTCCTTAAGATCTCTATTTGGATTACTGGGCCTGTGGTGCAGACAAGTTCTTTGGGAATGTGGGATTCTTGCCGCCTTCCCGGCCTGGTCTTCACATTGCAGGCAACTCAATGTTAACAGAGTTGCCAAGCTCGAGGTTTTCTTTTCTTCCCATTTCTTCCCCCCCGCCCTCTTTACTTTTTAAAGATGTATTTGTTTTTTGTCAGAAATGCAGATAAACAGAAAGGAGGAGAGAGACAGTGAGGAAGGTCTTCCATCTGTAAGGTCACTCACTCCACAAGCTACCACAATGGCTGGGGCTCCGCCTATGCGAAGTCAGGGGCCTCTTGCAGGTCTCCCGCTTACGTGCAGGGCCCAAAAGCTTTCGGCCGTTCTCGATTGCTGTCCCAGGCCACAAGAAGGGAGCTGGATGGGAAGCAGGACTGCCAGGATTAGAATCCGTGCCCATTTAGGATTCTGGCACTTTCAAGGCAAGGACCTTAACAGCTAGGGTATCATGCTGGGCCCCAAGTTCAAGGCTTTCAATCACAGCTTGTGCCGCCGTGATGCTCAAGGAACTTCCATTAACCTGCTTACTTGCATTGGGCAAGCGTCACCTGGCAACCTGAGTTTTCCGCCAGGTAAAAGTTGACTGAAGTCCAGCGTCCATAGTGCATTGTGTGTGGGGGAGGCGGGGGTATAGTGCGAGGAAGGGAGGAGTAAAATTCCTTTTGGCTCACTTTTGGAATGTCGCATATACAGCAAAATAAATGTTCCTCCATATAAATCGTGTTTATCTCTTTTGAGTGTGTAGGTTAATTATGTGGAAGCAGGGCCACAGAGATCAAGGGTGAACAATGTATACAAGTGCACACACATGAAGGAACACTCATGCAGGAATCTGTGTGAGAGAAAGGCATCACAACATGTTTTGCGTGTGTCTGGCCAGTTACTCAACAGGTGACTTTAAGGTGCCTGCTGGCAGAATGTGGAGTTCTGGAGTTCGTCCTGGGCCTCTCAACTGGAAAGCAGGGTCCAAAGCACTGGGCCCTTTGGAGGCTGTTTCCTACTGTGTTAGAGAGAGGGTGGTGGTACTACTGGAGCAGAAGTGTCTCCAAGCAGACTCATAGGGAAAGTCAGTGAGTGGGCCAAAATAGCAGGCATAATTTGGTTCTTGTATTCAGTTTCTCACTCCTACTGTTGCTTGGGAAACAACCCAAGTTTCAAATGTCAGGCGTCGACAGAGGGGTCACAAATCACGTGTCCATGGGGCCGTTCCCTCGCCTGGTGGCTAAATCTTCACCTTGTATTCACCAGGAACACATCCGGCTGCCGGTGCATCCTGGCTGCTCCATTTCACAGCTCAGCTCCCAGCTTGTGGCCTGGGTTCCCAGCCGACCCAGCTCAAAGCCTAGGGATCCTGCACCCATGTGGGAGACCAAGAAGAGGCTGGTGACATTCCGTCAGCTCAGCTCCAGCCATTACGACCACGTGGTAAGTGAATTTACAGATGGAAGATCTTTCTCTGTCTCTCCTCGTCTCTTTGTAAATCTGCCTTTCCAGTATAAAGAAATACATCCTTAAAACATAAATATGTGTCCCGATGAGTACTGACCATGGGGTTTAGAAGAAGTTCTTGATGAGTTGCAGGTGATGCCTTATGTTCTTTTTTTTTTTTTTTTAAGATTATTTATTTTTATTACAAAGTCAGATATACAGAGAGGAGGAGGGACAGAGAGGAAAATCTTCCGGCCGATGAGGGCAACGGTCGGTGCTGTGCTGATCTAAAGCCGGGAACCAGGAACCTGTTCCAGGTCTCCCGCACAGGTGCAGGTCTCAAGACTTGGGCTGTCCTGGACTGCTTTCCCAGGCCACTAGCAGGGAGCTGGATGGGAAGTGGAGCTGCCGGGATTAGAACCGGCGCCCATATGTGATCCTGGCGTGGTCAAGGCAAGGACTTTAGCCACTAGGCCACAACGCCGGGCCCGATGCCTTATGTTCTTGAGGACATAGAAGCCAACCAGCTCTTTAAAGGAAAGCAGACATTAAGAACTTTATAAGAAATGTGTTTCAATAGCATCAGGCCTTTCAGAAAGATGTAGGCCAGGGAAGGCAGTGGTTTTGTTTGTTTTTCCTTCCTGGCTAAGAAGGTTAGGGTGTTGCTAGAACTGTGAGAGCTGCCTGCTTGGATGTGTGGGGTGAAGGAAAAGCTGACCAGTTGGGATGCCTGAGAGTGGGGTAAGGGATGGAGGAACACGTGGCAGTGGTAATGGTTCGCATGGTTTGCAGATGTGAGGGAGGGCAATGATGACATTTACCTCCGGGTTGTTCCATTGGGAGCATCATGTCATCTGCACCCATGCCTACTTTGACTTCCTCTTTTTCTTTACTGTGCCATGTATTTGTTTCTTTCTCCTCCCTGTCAGTTTGGCAAATGATGGCGTCCTTGGTTTGCTTCATGTCTGAGAGCAGACAGAGCTTTCCACAATGCAGTAAGAATGGCAATTGGTTTTGATATGTATCCTTTATATTTTGAGTAGAGTTCTTTGTGTAACTATTTTGTGAAAGTGTTTTTATCTTTTTCTCTTTATCTTGGTGGGGCGTTAATTCTTACATGATGCCTCTTTACAGATGTTTGAATCTGTTCAGTTGGCCTTATGTCTTTGTTTCTCTATCTATCTATCTAACTATCTTTACACTTACTGAGTTAGAAATGGTGAAGCAGCTTTGCCATTGCTGGATGATGGTGATTTGAATACGATGTGTGATTATTTCTGAAGGTTTTGTATTTGATGCCATAATCCATTGTTAGGGAGTTTATGTGCCTGTTCATGGGAAGTATGGCTGTATAGCTTTTGCTATTTCATAGACTTGGTATTGGAATCAAAGTTGTGCTGCCTCAGAAAAGAAGTCAGGCAGAGTTCTGTTCTGCTGACTAGTTACCTATCTACCTTTACTGATGTTCTCTCTTACTTACTTGTCCTTAATAGGAGTAGAGCATGGAAGTCAGCCATTGTTACTCTCCTGGGATATGTCTCTGCCTTTTGATCTGAAAATATGTTGCCGTGTGCTTCAGGATGATATTATTTTAGGTGTGTGTATATTTGGATTCTCTATTGCTGAATTTTAAACTAAGCTGCTTTTTCCTGTCAAAATAGGACATCATGTTTAGCTCTTTTCAATCTGTGTGTACCTTTGTGAAGACTTTTGTGTTGGGATCTTGGAGGGTTATGCAGTTTTTTAACAATCACCTGAATTCAGTCCTCTGGTTAGTCCAACTAGTGCAGTTACATTTAAGGTTCTTTGTGGTGCATTCTCATGGTTGTGTTTATGTGGGTACTTTATCTTCCCTTCACAATTAAAGGAAAATTCCAGTGGATACAACATTTTTGTTATGTTTTTTCTTGTAAGATCCCGAATATACATTCACACTGTAGTTTGACCACACTCTTCTGAGAGGATTACTCCCAATTGAGGTTTATTTTTACTTTTCCATTTCTTACTTACTTCCATTTCTTCCATTTCTTACTGAATGCATACAGTAATGCATTCCTACTGTGTTTGCATCATCTCCTTCTTGTCTTTAGTGTCTGAAAGTTTTACCACTGTGTGCCTTGATAACATGTTCCTTTTTTCAGTTCTGCAGTTATTGAACCTCTGGAATTCTTAGTTCTAGGATTCCTATAATAGCTGGGGAATTGTCCATGATACTGTTGAGTAGATTATCAAATACTTTTTTCTTCACCTTCAGGATTGCCTGTAATATAGTCACCAAATGACATATGTACTTAACCCTTCCTGCAATCTTTGTAAAGATTTATTTGTTTTTGGGCGCCTAAAGTCCTTGCCATGAACGTGACAGGATCCCATATGGGAACCCATATGGAAAGCTCCACTTTCCATCCACCTCCCTTCCTGTGGCCTGGGAAGTCAGTCAAGGATGACCCAAAGCCTTGGGACTCTGCACGCATGTGGGAAACTTGGAGGAAGTTCCTGGCTCCTGGCTGTAGATTGGCACAGCACCGGCCGCTGCGGTGCTTGAGGAGTGAATCATTGGACGGAAGATCTTCTTCTCTGTCTCTCCTCCATTGTGTATATCTGACTTTGTAACAAAATAAATAAATAAATAAATCTTAAAAGAAGCTGGACAAAGATTGATTTATTTCTACTGGAAAGTCAGATATGCAGAGAGAAGTAGAGACAGAGAGGAAGGTCTTCCATCAGCTGACTACCTCCCCAGCAGGCCACAAGGGCCAGAGCTGAGCAGATCCTAAGCCAGTAAGCCAGCAGCCTGGGGCGTCTTCTGGATCTCCTATGTGGGTTCAGCGTCCCATGGCCATGGGCCCATCCTCGACTGCTTTCCCTGGCCACAAGCAGGGAACTGGATGGGAAGCAGAGTTAGAACCTGTGTCCCTATCAGATCCCTGATTGCAATCCAAGCACTTTATCCACGAGGTTATTGCACAAAGCACTTTTGCTGCACGTTTGGCATGACATCGGTATTTCACAATGTTTGTCCCCACTATCGGACATTGTCTTTTGTTTTACTCTTTTCCAACTAGTCTTCTCTTAAAACAATCAACCCTATATTTAATTCACTGACTTGGTGGTCATTCTAAGTCTCTAACCTAGGTATCTTTTTTTGGTCTCTTTTGTTCCTCTTCTCCCTTCCAACTTTCTCTGTCTTCCTCTCTCTGTGTTCTCTCTCTCTTTCGTCATGCCAACCTCACACTGTTCCTGAATAATCAGCAGCTTTTGCTTAAAACACAAGATGGACCTATTAATAAGGAAATATAACATTTAGGTGGGTATATCACCTCAGTTTGAATCTCAGGGATTCTTGACTTTCCAACACTCTGCACTTATGAGCAACAGCCGATTGACAATAGTTGTGTGTGCGTGTGTGCGTGCGTGCGTGCGTGTGTGTGTGTGTGTGTGTGTGATTGAAGCCTCATGTCCAAGAGCCTAAAGCAAGTATTTGCTGGTGAACCTCATAAAGGAAGGCGATGGATACAAGCATTGCAATTAGTGAATATGAGAACCAGGGCTATGGGTGGGCGTGCTGGGTGCGCATCCTGGAGAGGCAGCAGCACCTGCCAGCACCTGTAACAAAATAAATGCAGGATCTGTGAGGCTGAACCAGGTATCAGGATTCATTGATGTGTAAAAAAGTCAAATGTGCTGTAGGATAGCCTGGACCAGTCGGCTGCACTTACCAGCATGTGCAGGTACCAAAGATGGGCTGGGCTTGGAGGGGCTGTTTGGGTGCTGACTAGGCTGCAGCTCCCGTTTTGTGTGTGAGGGCCGGATGTGTGGTGTGCAGGTTTGGGCTGGTCAGGAAGAACCATTAGTTAGTGCACAAGGTGTACCTGGGGACCTTCTTCAACCACCAGCGTGTGTGTAGAATGAACTGTATTGCGTGTGTAGGATGATGCAGGGACTGACTGAGCAGAGCCTTGCACCGACTGGTACACATGGGAATCATGTCTGGGGTCAGCTCTGATCAGTTTTCTTTGAGTAGACCTCACACTTGGACCATGAGACTCAAGATTACAGCCTTAGGTAAAACCACAGGACTTATGTTCTGCTCGTGATATACACAGGTCATAAGTGGGACTCAGTTGATGAAGCCAGTGAAGTAGATGACACACCAAGATGTCCCTAGAGCACATGGCAGATCAACAAGGCTGGATGAGGATGTCTAGTATCATGACAGAGGGTAGAGGGCAGAGCAACCCTCCTGACCTAGCTTTCACCACAAGAATCTGGCCACGTGGAGCCTCCAAGGTGGTCTGTGTCAGTCAATGACCCTTGGAAGGATTTCCTCAACCTTACAGCAATGAAATCAACAGCATCTCAGAACTGCTCAAACCCTTGCTACATGCTCCACATCAGAGATTCTGGGATGACATCTAGCGGCCCCATTCCCTCATCCCTATTTAGGTACTGATGCTCTAAAGCCGCTGGAGACAGTTCTCTCCCTTCTTCTCCCCATTCCTCCCAAACAGACAAAGGAAAAGAAAAGCACAAATGTAAACAATTTTCTCATCCACTTTGCCCTTTTCCTAGACCCTTTCCACCCTAATCAGTGTTCCATATGGCCATAAATCCTGCCTTATTATACTAAACATCATCAAAGACTGCTTCTTAATTTCAAAGAAAAACAAAACAAAACTGAAGTCGATCAGGGTTTCCTCCCTGAATCTGAAAAAAGAACCATGAAACACAAATGTAACAAGTCACAAGATTTATTTTTTCTTCAGCACTATTCTGGGTTAACATACAGAGCTGCGTTCATGTATCGCTAACACTTCTGCATGTTCTTGCATGTGTTCTGTTTGTGAGACAATGATGTCATTCTTCTCCAGAATGCTTTCCAGGTGAACACACTTCTGACCCATTTGATCCTAGTTCTTGAAGTGCTCTGAAAGACACAAATATGTACAGAGAGGCATTTTCTCAAAACAACACTAAACGTGTTTCAAATGATCCAGGGTCTGCATAAGCAGCTCTGCTCTCCTCATGGGTGACCTTCCATTACAGCTCCACACCACACTAAGCTAGATTTTTTTCTTATGCAGAGTAATTGCCTGTATTAACTGAGATGTGGAAACTGCCCCAAGGAAGCAGAGAGACATACATTACCATAACCTAGATCAACGGTCAGTGCTAACTGCCAGTGCATGCCATAAATGCCCATGGGTACTTGTGGAAACAGTGACAGGGACAGAGACAGTGACAGCTTACATACTGGCACAAACACATGCCAGGATGCTTTGGAGATGACAGCATGAGTAGAGCAGCAACGAACACATCCATAAAAGTGAAGCGAACCATCCAGATTACCTGGTTTCTCAGTGGGTGTGCATGTCGCCAGCCATTACCTGTTCTCTAACACACATCTGCAGTAACACTCCGTGAAGCTAACAGAGCTACTGGAGAAATGAGGACGTGGATGGCCCTGGAGGACCTGTGTATGTCAACCCCTTACTTCCTCTAATATCAGCTCCTCTCTCTGGGAAATAAGAGGTGACCGTGTGTCTAATGACAATCTCTTCATCCCCAACTCCTGGGTTCCTCACCATCCTTCATGCCGTCTCCAGATGTTGGGAGCCCAAGTAGTAGGGCAAGGGGTTGACCCAAACGTCCTCGCTGATGATCTGGCAGGAGACAGGGACAAGTCAGCTCACTGCTGGGTCCCCATTTCTCCAACGCCCAGGAACTCACCAAACTGACTTTTGAAAACACACGGGAACACCCACCTCGGCAATCCAGTCAGAACCTGCCACAGTGTGGTCCGCAAGCCAGCTGAAGATACTGAGATTGTTGTTACAGTACCTGCTTCTGCGGGCCTCATGTCTATACTTGCGACGCCACTTAACTGGAGTGGAATGATACATGGTGTATCCTACAGGAAGCAAAGAATGTAGCAGGGGGTGAGATCACACTGGCATGACTTGAACCTCATGTCCAACACCTAAGTCTCTGAGAAACTTCTCACCATGGCTGTTGGTCAGATATTCCTTAACAATCACTTTATTGGAGAAGTAGGGGTTGATCCCAAAGAATAACATGATCTTGCAGTAATTACCAGGAGGCTCCAGTTCATCTACCTGCAGAGACAACAGGGAGCCCATGCAAACTTTCCTGATTTGTTCTCACTCAACTTCTGAGGTGGGTCATGTTTCTCACTGTGCTTTGTACCACACACCAGCCTGAGGATCCCTGGGCTCACCTGTAAGTTGATCATGTAGCTAAGGATGCCCTTATCCTTGTCACACACTATGGCTGACATCTGTGGATGATTCACAAACTGCCTATGTCAAGGAACTTTAAGATTATAGGGACAAAATGTCTGTGGCAACGAGGGAAGAGCAATGCTCTGACCAGCTGTGAAGGGTGCAGATTCCTGATGACCACGTTCGGTGCTATGTCTCAAAGACTCAGCATACCTTCCCAGACCGAGCTAGGGCAGATTTAAATGACCCATGGTCGAAAGTCCGCTCTCCTGGCAATCGGGACTTTTTTACACTGGTGCATCTGCACAAGGCTCACGCTGTGCACGCCAGCACTCTCCATTGAGACACAGCAGATAAAAGGATACAACCATGGCCCAGAAGCCAGGCATTTCCTGAATGATCATCGCATTGCGCCTCTGCAACAGCCTCTGCTTCAGCCTCTCATGGGCCCTGGTCGATGGATGTCTCCCACGACGCACTTGCACCTGGGGGGCTCCCAGTTGCTCCAGAACAGGTTGGAGGGCCCTTGACCCAAATGCCGGTGGGGCCTGCTGGTTCTCATGCCGCCTTTCCTGGTGGGCAACACAGACTGCTAGGAGCTCCTGCTCCTCTCCTCCTCCTCTGCTCACCTCCCTCCAGCACGCTCCTCCCACCTCCTGCTCAGCCACTACCCCAGCACCTTCAAAGTACACAGCAGCCATGTTGATGCTGCTGCCGCCCAGCAGGGCCGGACTCTCTCCCTCAGCTCACAGACCTCACTTTCCTGGGGTTCTCCTCAGAACGGACACAGGGCCCCTTTTCCCAGCAATGGACACAAACCGCCTGGCACCTGACGGCAGTGGTAGCTGCGCAGGCCCTGCCGCCTTTCCTGCGAGGAGGCTCCATGTAGGGCCTCTTTCCTAAAGCCCCTCTTGGCCCTTCTACCCGCCCCGCACCACAGCCATACTCCACCTCAGTGGATTCTGGGCCCGGGTCTGCAGCTGTTGCCATCCTGAAAGGAGCGTGTGGGGAATGTCCCGACTTCTCCCTGCCTGAACACTGCCCGGGTCACCCCAGGGCCCCGCACTGTCTCCCGGAAGTGGCGACAGGCCAACGCCAGGCGCATGCGCAGAGATCTCGGCGTTGACGCGGGGCGGGGCGACGCAGTGCGTGGAGTGGACCCCCGACCCACCCCCAGCGTGCTGAGCTCTCCCGGGAAGTGCGGTGTGCGAACAGGAAAGCGAGTGTGTCAACCTGAGCCTGGCCCCAGGCTCCCTGTGCACAGGGAGGGGAGCCTTTGCGGGGTGTGCCCAGCTCAGCCTTGTACCAGGGATGCAGGGTGCGGGTGAAGGGGGCAGACAGCAGCCCTCCTGTCTGACACGGGCTGCCTGGGTTCAGCCCTGCTGCTGGGCCATGTTTCTGGTGTAGGCATGCTGAGGCAGCCATTGTGGGTCTGCTGGAAGAAAAGCATGTGGAAGGACACGTGCCCAGAGTGGGCTAATATACGATTGCTCTGGTGGTGGGTCCTGGGTGGCTTTGGTGGGCTCCCTGCCCCACCATGCTGTGGGTTGCTGGATCCCCTGTCCTTAAGATCTCTATTTGGATTACTGGGCCTGTGGTGCAGACAAGTTCTTTGGGAATGTGGGATTCTTGCCGCCTTCCCGGCCTGGTCTTCACATTGCAGGCAACTCAATGTTAACAGAGTTGCCAAGCTCGAGGTTTTCTTTTCTTCCCATTTCTTCCCCCCCGCCCTCTTTACTTTTTAAAGATGTATTTGTTTTTTGTCAGAAATGCAGATAAACAGAAAGGAGGAGAGAGACAGTGAGGAAGGTCTTCCATCTGTAAGGTCACTCACTCCACAAGCTACCACAATGGCTGGGGCTCCGCCTATGCGAAGTCAGGGGCCTCTTGCAGGTCTCCCGCTTACGTGCAGGGCCCAAAAGCTTTCGGCCGTTCTCGATTGCTGTCCCAGGCCACAAGAAGGGAGCTGGATGGGAAGCAGGACTGCCAGGATTAGAATCCGTGCCCATTTAGGATTCTGGCACTTTCAAGGCAAGGACCTTAACAGCTAGGGTATCATGCTGGGCCCCAAGTTCAAGGCTTTCAATCACAGCTTGTGCCGCCGTGATGCTCAAGGAACTTCCATTAACCTGCTTACTTGCATTGGGCAAGCGTCACCTGGCAACCTGAGTTTTCCGCCAGGTAAAAGTTGACTGAAGTCCAGCGTCCATAGTGCATTGTGTGTGGGGGAGGCGGGGGTATAGTGCGAGGAAGGGAGGAGTAAAATTCCTTTTGGCTCACTTTTGGAATGTCGCATATACAGCAAAATAAATGTTCCTCCATATAAATCGTGTTTATCTCTTTTGAGTGTGTAGGTTAATTATGTGGAAGCAGGGCCACAGAGATCAAGGGTGAACAATGTATACAAGTGCACACACATGAAGGAACACTCATGCAGGAATCTGTGTGAGAGAAAGGCATCACAACATGTTTTGCGTGTGTCTGGCCAGTTACTCAACAGGTGACTTTAAGGTGCCTGCTGGCAGAATGTGGAGTTCTGGAGTTCGTCCTGGGCCTCTCAACTGGAAAGCAGGGTCCAAAGCACTGGGCCCTTTGGAGGCTGTTTCCTACTGTGTTAGAGAGAGGGTGGTGGTACTACTGGAGCAGAAGTGTCTCCAAGCAGACTCATAGGGAAAGTCAGTGAGTGGGCCAAAATAGCAGGCATAATTTGGTTCTTGTATTCAGTTTCTCACTCCTACTGTTGCTTGGGAAACAACCCAAGTTTCAAATGTCAGGCGTCGACAGAGGGGTCACAAATCACGTGTCCATGGGGCCGTTCCCTCGCCTGGTGGCTAAATCTTCACCTTGTATTCACCAGGAACACATCCGGCTGCCGGTGCATCCTGGCTGCTCCATTTCACAGCTCAGCTCCCAGCTTGTGGCCTGGGTTCCCAGCCGACCCAGCTCAAAGCCTAGGGATCCTGCACCCATGTGGGAGACCAAGAAGAGGCTGGTGACATTCCGTCAGCTCAGCTCCAGCCATTACGACCACGTGGTAAGTGAATTTACAGATGGAAGATCTTTCTCTGTCTCTCCTCGTCTCTTTGTAAATCTGCCTTTCCAGTATAAAGAAATACATCCTTAAAACATAAATATGTGTCCCGATGAGTACTGACCATGGGGTTTAGAAGAAGTTCTTGATGAGTTGCAGGTGATGCCTTATGTTCTTTTTTTTTTTTTTTAAGATTATTTATTTTTATTACAAAGTCAGATATACAGAGAGGAGGAGGGACAGAGAGGAAAATCTTCCGGCCGATGAGGGCAACGGTCGGTGCTGTGCTGATCTAAAGCCGGGAACCAGGAACCTGTTCCAGGTCTCCCGCACAGGTGCAGGTCTCAAGACTTGGGCTGTCCTGGACTGCTTTCCCAGGCCACTAGCAGGGAGCTGGATGGGAAGTGGAGCTGCCGGGATTAGAACCGGCGCCCATATGTGATCCTGGCGTGGTCAAGGCAAGGACTTTAGCCACTAGGCCACAACGCCGGGCCCGATGCCTTATGTTCTTGAGGACATAGAAGCCAACCAGCTCTTTAAAGGAAAGCAGACATTAAGAACTTTATAAGAAATGTGTTTCAATAGCATCAGGCCTTTCAGAAAGATGTAGGCCAGGGAAGGCAGTGGTTTTGTTTGTTTTTCCTTCCTGGCTAAGAAGGTTAGGGTGTTGCTAGAACTGTGAGAGCTGCCTGCTTGGATGTGTGGGGTGAAGGAAAAGCTGACCAGTTGGGATGCCTGAGAGTGGGGTAAGGGATGGAGGAACACGTGGCAGTGGTAATGGTTCGCATGGTTTGCAGATGTGAGGGAGGGCAATGATGACATTTACCTCCGGGTTGTTCCATTGGGAGCATCATGTCATCTGCACCCATGCCTACTTTGACTTCCTCTTTTTCTTTACTGTGCCATGTATTTGTTTCTTTCTCCTCCCTGTCAGTTTGGCAAATGATGGCGTCCTTGGTTTGCTTCATGTCTGAGAGCAGACAGAGCTTTCCACAATGCAGTAAGAATGGCAATTGGTTTTGATATGTATCCTTTATATTTTGAGTAGAGTTCTTTGTGTAACTATTTTGTGAAAGTGTTTTTATCTTTTTCTCTTTATCTTGGTGGGGCGTTAATTCTTACATGATGCCTCTTTACAGATGTTTGAATCTGTTCAGTTGGCCTTATGTCTTTGTTTCTCTATCTATCTATCTAACTATCTTTACACTTACTGAGTTAGAAATGGTGAAGCAGCTTTGCCATTGCTGGATGATGGTGATTTGAATACGATGTGTGATTATTTCTGAAGGTTTTGTATTTGATGCCATAATCCATTGTTAGGGAGTTTATGTGCCTGTTCATGGGAAGTATGGCTGTATAGCTTTTGCTATTTCATAGACTTGGTATTGGAATCAAAGTTGTGCTGCCTCAGAAAAGAAGTCAGGCAGAGTTCTGTTCTGCTGACTAGTTACCTATCTACCTTTACTGATGTTCTCTCTTACTTACTTGTCCTTAATAGGAGTAGAGCATGGAAGTCAGCCATTGTTACTCTCCTGGGATATGTCTCTGCCTTTTGATCTGAAAATATGTTGCCGTGTGCTTCAGGATGATATTATTTTAGGTGTGTGTATATTTGGATTCTCTATTGCTGAATTTTAAACTAAGCTGCTTTTTCCTGTCAAAATAGGACATCATGTTTAGCTCTTTTCAATCTGTGTGTACCTTTGTGAAGACTTTTGTGTTGGGATCTTGGAGGGTTATGCAGTTTTTTAACAATCACCTGAATTCAGTCCTCTGGTTAGTCCAACTAGTGCAGTTACATTTAAGGTTCTTTGTGGTGCATTCTCATGGTTGTGTTTATGTGGGTACTTTATCTTCCCTTCACAATTAAAGGAAAATTCCAGTGGATACAACATTTTTGATATGTTTTTTCTTGTAAGATCCCGAATATACATTCACACTGTAGTTTGACCACACTCTTCTGAGAGGATTACTCCCAATTGAGGTTTATTTTTACTTTTCCATTTCTTACTTACTTCCATTTCTTCCATTTCTTACTGAATGCATACAGTAATGCATTCCTACTGTGTTTGCATCATCTCCTTCTTGTCTTTAGTGTCTGAAAGTTTTACCACTGTGTGCCTTGATAACATGTTCCTTTTTTCAGTTCTGCAGTTATTGAACCTCTGGAATTCTTAGTTCTAGGATTCCTATAATAGCTGGGGAATTGTCCATGATACTGTTGAGTAGATTATCAAATACTTTTTTCTTCACCTTCAGGATTGCCTGTAATATAGTCACCAAATGACATATGTACTTAACCCTTCCTGCAATCTTTGTAAAGATTTATTTGTTTTTGGGCGCCTAAAGTCCTTGCCATGAACGTGACAGGATCCCATATGGGAACCCATATGGAAAGCTCCACTTTCCATCCACCTCCCTTCCTGTGGCCTGGGAAGTCAGTCAAGGATGACCCAAAGCCTTGGGACTCTGCACGCATGTGGGAAACTTGGAGGAAGTTCCTGGCTCCTGGCTGTAGATTGGCACAGCACCGGCCGCTGCGGTGCTTGAGGAGTGAATCATTGGACGGAAGATCTTCTTCTCTGTCTCTCCTCCATTGTGTATATCTGACTTTGTAACAAAATAAATAAATAAATAAATCTTAAAAGAAGCTGGACAAAGATTGATTTATTTCTACTGGAAAGTCAGATATGCAGAGAGAAGTAGAGACAGAGAGGAAGGTCTTCCATCAGCTGACTACCTCCCCAGCAGGCCACAAGGGCCAGAGCTGAGCAGATCCTAAGCCAGTAAGCCAGCAGCCTGGGGCGTCTTCTGGATCTCCTATGTGGGTTCAGCGTCCCATGGCCATGGGCCCATCCTCGACTGCTTTCCCTGGCCACAAGCAGGGAACTGGATGGGAAGCAGAGTTAGAACCTGTGTCCCTATCAGATCCCTGATTGCAATCCAAGCACTTTATCCACGAGGTTATTGCACAAAGCACTTTTGCTGCACGTTTGGCATGACATCGGTATTTCACAATGTTTGTCCCCACTATCGGACATTGTCTTTTGTTTTACTCTTTTCCAACTAGTCTTCTCTTAAAACAATCAACCCTATATTTAATTCACTGACTTGGTGGTCATTCTAAGTCTCTAACCTAGGTATCTTTTTTTGGTCTCTTTTGTTCCTCTTCTCCCTTCCAACTTTCTCTGTCTTCCTCTCTCTGTGTTCTCTCTCTCTTTCGTCATGCCAACCTCACACTGTTCCTGAATAATCAGCAGCTTTTGCTTAAAACACAAGATGGACCTATTAATAAGGAAATATAACATTTAGGTGGGTATATCACCTCAGTTTGAATCTCAGGGATTCTTGACTTTCCAACACTCTGCACTTATGAGCAACAGCCGATTGACAATAGTTGTGTGTGCGTGTGTGCGTGCGTGCGTGCGTGTGTGTGTGTGTGTGTGTGTGATTGAAGCCTCATGTCCAAGAGCCTAAAGCAAGTATTTGCTGGTGAACCTCATAAAGGAAGGCGATGGATACAAGCATTGCAATTAGTGAATATGAGAACCAGGGCTATGGGTGGGCGTGCTGGGTGCGCATCCTGGAGAGGCAGCAGCACCTGCCAGCACCTGTAACAAAATAAATGCAGGATCTGTGAGGCTGAACCAGGTATCAGGATTCATTGATGTGTAAAAAAGTCAAATGTGCTGTAGGATAGCCTGGACCAGTCGGCTGCACTTACCAGCATGTGCAGGTACCAAAGATGGGCTGGGCTTGGAGGGGCTGTTTGGGTGCTGACTAGGCTGCAGCTCCCGTTTTGTGTGTGAGGGCCGGATGTGTGGTGTGCAGGTTTGGGCTGGTCAGGAAGAACCATTAGTTAGTGCACAAGGTGTACCTGGGGACCTTCTTCAACCACCAGCGTGTGTGTAGAATGAACTGTATTGCGTGTGTAGGATGATGCAGGGACTGACTGAGCAGAGCCTTGCACCGACTGGTACACATGGGAATCATGTCTGGGGTCAGCTCTGATCAGTTTTCTTTGAGTAGACCTCACACTTGGACCATGAGACTCAAGATTACAGCCTTAGGTAAAACCACAGGACTTATGTTCTGCTCGTGATATACACAGGTCATAAGTGGGACTCAGTTGATGAAGCCAGTGAAGTAGATGACACACCAAGATGTCCCTAGAGCACATGGCAGATCAACAAGGCTGGATGAGGATGTCTAGTATCATGACAGAGGGTAGAGGGCAGAGCAACCCTCCTGACCTAGCTTTCACCACAAGAATCTGGCCACGTGGAGCCTCCAAGGTGGTCTGTGTCAGTCAATGACCCTTGGAAGGATTTCCTCAACCTTACAGCAATGAAATCAACAGCATCTCAGAACTGCTCAAACCCTTGCTACATGCTCCACATCAGAGATTCTGGGATGACATCTAGCGGCCCCATTCCCTCATCCCTATTTAGGTACTGATGCTCTAAAGCCGCTGGAGACAGTTCTCTCCCTTCTTCTCCCCATTCCTCCCAAACAGACAAAGGAAAAGAAAAGCACAAATGTAAACAATTTTCTCATCCACTTTGCCCTTTTCCTAGACCCTTTCCACCCTAATCAGTGTTCCATATGGCCATAAATCCTGCCTTATTATACTAAACATCATCAAAGACTGCTTCTTAATTTCAAAGAAAAACAAAACAAAACTGAAGTCGATCAGGGTTTCCTCCCTGAATCTGAAAAAAGAACCATGAAACACAAATGTAACAAGTCACAAGATTTATTTTTTCTTCAGCACTATTCTGGGTTAACATACAGAGCTGCGTTCATGTATCGCTAACACTTCTGCATGTTCTTGCATGTGTTCTGTTTGTGAGACAATGATGTCATTCTTCTCCAGAATGCTTTCCAGGTGAACACACTTCTGACCCATTTGATCCTAGTTCTTGAAGTGCTCTGAAAGACACAAATATGTACAGAGAGGCATTTTCTCAAAACAACACTAAACGTGTTTCAAATGATCCAGGGTCTGCATAAGCAGCTCTGCTCTCCTCATGGGTGACCTTCCATTACAGCTCCACACCACACTAAGCTAGATTTTTTTCTTATGCAGAGTAATTGCCTGTATTAACTGAGATGTGGAAACTGCCCCAAGGAAGCAGAGAGACATACATTACCATAACCTAGATCAACGGTCAGTGCTAACTGCCAGTGCATGCCATAAATGCCCATGGGTACTTGTGGAAACAGTGACAGGGACAGAGACAGTGACAGCTTACATACTGGCACAAACACATGCCAGGATGCTTTGGAGATGACAGCATGAGTAGAGCAGCAACGAACACATCCATAAAAGTGAAGCGAACCATCCAGATTACCTGGTTTCTCAGTGGGTGTGCATGTCGCCAGCCATTACCTGTTCTCTAACACACATCTGCAGTAACACTCCGTGAAGCTAACAGAGCTACTGGAGAAATGAGGACGTGGATGGCCCTGGAGGACCTGTGTATGTCAACCCCTTACTTCCTCTAATATCAGCTCCTCTCTCTGGGAAATAAGAGGTGACCGTGTGTCTAATGACAATCTCTTCATCCCCAACTCCTGGGTTCCTCACCATCCTTCATGCCGTCTCCAGATGTTGGGAGCCCAAGTAGTAGGGCAAGGGGTTGACCCAAACGTCCTCGCTGATGATCTGGCAGGAGACAGGGACAAGTCAGCTCACTGCTGGGTCCCCATTTCTCCAACGCCCAGGAACTCACCAAACTGACTTTTGAAAACACACGGGAACACCCACCTCGGCAATCCAGTCAGAACCTGCCACAGTGTGGTCCGCAAGCCAGCTGAAGATACTGAGATTGTTGTTACAGTACCTGCTTCTGCGGGCCTCATGTCTATACTTGCGACGCCACTTAACTGGAGTGGAATGATACATGGTGTATCCTACAGGAAGCAAAGAATGTAGCAGGGGGTGAGATCACACTGGCATGACTTGAACCTCATGTCCAACACCTAAGTCTCTGAGAAACTTCTCACCATGGCTGTTGGTCAGATATTCCTTAACAATCACTTTATTGGAGAAGTAGGGGTTGATCCCAAAGAATAACATGATCTTGCAGTAATTACCAGGAGGCTCCAGTTCATCTACCTGCAGAGACAACAGGGAGCCCATGCAAACTTTCCTGATTTGTTCTCACTCAACTTCTGAGGTGGGTCATGTTTCTCACTGTGCTTTGTACCACACACCAGCCTGAGGATCCCTGGGCTCACCTGTAAGTTGATCATGTAGCTAAGGATGCCCTTATCCTTGTCACACACTATGGCTGACATCTGTGGATGATTCACAAACTGCCTATGTCAAGGAACTTTAAGATTATAGGGACAAAATGTCTGTGGCAACGAGGGAAGAGCAATGCTCTGACCAGCTGTGAAGGGTGCAGATTCCTGATGACCACGTTCGGTGCTATGTCTCAAAGACTCAGCATACCTTCCCAGTCCGAGCTAGGGCAGATTTAAATGACCCATGGTCGAAAGTCCGCTCTCCTGGCAATCGGGACTTTTTTACACTGGTGCATCTGCACAAGGCTCACGCTGTGCACGCCAGCACTCTCCATTGAGACACAGCAGATAAAAGGATACAACCATGGCCCAGAAGCCAGGCATTTCCTGAATGATCATCGCTCTGCGTTCCTGCAGAGCATTGCGCCTCTGCAACAGCCTCTGCTTCAGCCTCTCATGGGCCCTGGTCGATGGATGTCTCCCACGACGCACTTGCACCTGGGGGGCTCCCAGTTGCTCCAGAACAGGTTGGAGGGCCCTTGACCCAAATGCCGGTGGGGCCTGCTGGTTCTCATGCCGCCTTTCCTGGTGGGCAACACAGACTGCTAGGAGCTCCTGCTCCTCTCCTCCTCCTCTGCTCACCTCCCTCCAGCACGCTCCTCCCACCTCCTGCTCAGCCACTACCCCAGCACCTTCAAAGTACACAGCAGCCATGTTGATGCTGCTGCCGCCCAGCAGGGCCGGACTCTCTCCCTCAGCTCACAGACCTCACTTTCCTGGGGTTCTCCTCAGAACGGACACAGGGCCCCTTTTCCCAGCAATGGACACAAACCGCCTGGCACCTGACGGCAGTGGTAGCTGCGCAGGCCCTGCCGCCTTTCCTGCGAGGAGGCTCCATGTAGGGCCTCTTTCCTAAAGCCCCTCTTGGCCCTTCTACCCGCCCCGCACCACAGCCATACTCCACCTCAGTGGATTCTGGGCCCGGGTCTGCAGCTGTTGCCATCCTGAAAGGAGCGTGTGGGGAATGTCCCGACTTCTCCCTGCCTGAACACTGCCCGGGTCACCCCAGGGCCCCGCACTGTCTCCCGGAAGTGGCGACAGGCCAACGCCAGGCGCATGCGCAGAGATCTCGGCGTTGACGCGGGGCGGGGCGACGCAGTGCGTGGAGTGGACCCCCGACCCACCCCCAGCGTGCTGAGCTCTCCCGGGAAGTGCGGTGTGCGAACAGGAAAGCGAGTGTGTCAACCTGAGCCTGGCCCCAGGCTCCCTGTGCACAGGGAGGGGAGCCTTTGCGGGGTGTGCCCAGCTCAGCCTTGTACCAGGGATGCAGGGTGCGGGTGAAGGGGGCAGACAGCAGCCCTCCTGTCTGACACGGGCTGCCTGGGTTCAGCCCTGCTGCTGGGCCATGTTTCTGGTGTAGGCATGCTGAGGCAGCCATTGTGGGTCTGCTGGAAGAAAAGCATGTGGAAGGACACGTGCCCAGAGTGGGCTAATATACGATTGCTCTGGTGGTGGGTCCTGGGTGGCTTTGGTGGGCTCCCTGCCCCACCATGCTGTGGGTTGCTGGATCCCCTGTCCTTAAGATCTCTATTTGGATTACTGGGCCTGTGGTGCAGACAAGTTCTTTGGGAATGTGGGATTCTTGCCGCCTTCCCGGCCTGGTCTTCACATTGCAGGCAACTCAATGTTAACAGAGTTGCCAAGCTCGAGGTTTTCTTTTCTTCCCATTTCTTCCCCCCCGCCCTCTTTACTTTTTAAAGATGTATTTGTTTTTTGTCAGAAATGCAGATAAACAGAAAGGAGGAGAGAGACAGTGAGGAAGGTCTTCCATCTGTAAGGTCACTCACTCCACAAGCTACCACAATGGCTGGGGCTCCGCCTATGCGAAGTCAGGGGCCTCTTGCAGGTCTCCCGCTTACGTGCAGGGCCCAAAAGCTTTCGGCCGTTCTCGATTGCTGTCCCAGGCCACAAGAAGGGAGCTGGATGGGAAGCAGGACTGCCAGGATTAGAATCCGTGCCCATTTAGGATTCTGGCACTTTCAAGGCAAGGACCTTAACAGCTAGGGTATCATGCTGGGCCCCAAGTTCAAGGCTTTCAATCACAGCTTGTGCCGCCGTGATGCTCAAGGAACTTCCATTAACCTGCTTACTTGCATTGGGCAAGCGTCACCTGGCAACCTGAGTTTTCCGCCAGGTAAAAGTTGACTGAAGTCCAGCGTCCATAGTGCATTGTGTGTGGGGGAGGCGGGGGTATAGTGCGAGGAAGGGAGGAGTAAAATTCCTTTTGGCTCACTTTTGGAATGTCGCATATACAGCAAAATAAATGTTCCTCCATATAAATCGTGTTTATCTCTTTTGAGTGTGTAGGTTAATTATGTGGAAGCAGGGCCACAGAGATCAAGGGTGAACAATGTATACAAGTGCACACACATGAAGGAACACTCATGCAGGAATCTGTGTGAGAGAAAGGCATCACAACATGTTTTGCGTGTGTCTGGCCAGTTACTCAACAGGTGACTTTAAGGTGCCTGCTGGCAGAATGTGGAGTTCTGGAGTTCGTCCTGGGCCTCTCAACTGGAAAGCAGGGTCCAAAGCACTGGGCCCTTTGGAGGCTGTTTCCTACTGTGTTAGAGAGAGGGTGGTGGTACTACTGGAGCAGAAGTGTCTCCAAGCAGACTCATAGGGAAAGTCAGTGAGTGGGCCAAAATAGCAGGCATAATTTGGTTCTTGTATTCAGTTTCTCACTCCTACTGTTGCTTGGGAAACAACCCAAGTTTCAAATGTCAGGCGTCGACAGAGGGGTCACAAATCACGTGTCCATGGGGCCGTTCCCTCGCCTGGTGGCTAAATCTTCACCTTGTATTCACCAGGAACACATCCGGCTGCCGGTGCATCCTGGCTGCTCCATTTCACAGCTCAGCTCCCAGCTTGTGGCCTGGGTTCCCAGCCGACCCAGCTCAAAGCCTAGGGATCCTGCACCCATGTGGGAGACCAAGAAGAGGCTGGTGACATTCCGTCAGCTCAGCTCCAGCCATTACGACCACGTGGTAAGTGAATTTACAGATGGAAGATCTTTCTCTGTCTCTCCTCGTCTCTTTGTAAATCTGCCTTTCCAGTATAAAGAAATACATCCTTAAAACATAAATATGTGTCCCGATGAGTACTGACCATGGGGTTTAGAAGAAGTTCTTGATGAGTTGCAGGTGATGCCTTATGTTCTTTTTTTTTTTTTTTAAGATTATTTATTTTTATTACAAAGTCAGATATACAGAGAGGAGGAGGGACAGAGAGGAAAATCTTCCGGCCGATGAGGGCAACGGTCGGTGCTGTGCTGATCTAAAGCCGGGAACCAGGAACCTGTTCCAGGTCTCCCGCACAGGTGCAGGTCTCAAGACTTGGGCTGTCCTGGACTGCTTTCCCAGGCCACTAGCAGGGAGCTGGATGGGAAGTGGAGCTGCCGGGATTAGAACCGGCGCCCATATGTGATCCTGGCGTGGTCAAGGCAAGGACTTTAGCCACTAGGCCACAACGCCGGGCCCGATGCCTTATGTTCTTGAGGACATAGAAGCCAACCAGCTCTTTAAAGGAAAGCAGACATTAAGAACTTTATAAGAAATGTGTTTCAATAGCATCAGGCCTTTCAGAAAGATGTAGGCCAGGGAAGGCAGTGGTTTTGTTTGTTTTTCCTTCCTGGCTAAGAAGGTTAGGGTGTTGCTAGAACTGTGAGAGCTGCCTGCTTGGATGTGTGGGGTGAAGGAAAAGCTGACCAGTTGGGATGCCTGAGAGTGGGGTAAGGGATGGAGGAACACGTGGCAGTGGTAATGGTTCGCATGGTTTGCAGATGTGAGGGAGGGCAATGATGACATTTACCTCCGGGTTGTTCCATTGGGAGCATCATGTCATCTGCACCCATGCCTACTTTGACTTCCTCTTTTTCTTTACTGTGCCATGTATTTGTTTCTTTCTCCTCCCTGTCAGTTTGGCAAATGATGGCGTCCTTGGTTTGCTTCATGTCTGAGAGCAGACAGAGCTTTCCACAATGCAGTAAGAATGGCAATTGGTTTTGATATGTATCCTTTATATTTTGAGTAGAGTTCTTTGTGTAACTATTTTGTGAAAGTGTTTTTATCTTTTTCTCTTTATCTTGGTGGGGCGTTAATTCTTACATGATGCCTCTTTACAGATGTTTGAATCTGTTCAGTTGGCCTTATGTCTTTGTTTCTCTATCTATCTATCTAACTATCTTTACACTTACTGAGTTAGAAATGGTGAAGCAGCTTTGCCATTGCTGGATGATGGTGATTTGAATACGATGTGTGATTATTTCTGAAGGTTTTGTATTTGATGCCATAATCCATTGTTAGGGAGTTTATGTGCCTGTTCATGGGAAGTATGGCTGTATAGCTTTTGCTATTTCATAGACTTGGTATTGGAATCAAAGTTGTGCTGCCTCAGAAAAGAAGTCAGGCAGAGTTCTGTTCTGCTGACTAGTTACCTATCTACCTTTACTGATGTTCTCTCTTACTTACTTGTCCTTAATAGGAGTAGAGCATGGAAGTCAGCCATTGTTACTCTCCTGGGATATGTCTCTGCCTTTTGATCTGAAAATATGTTGCCGTGTGCTTCAGGATGATATTATTTTAGGTGTGTGTATATTTGGATTCTCTATTGCTGAATTTTAAACTAAGCTGCTTTTTCCTGTCAAAATAGGACATCATGTTTAGCTCTTTTCAATCTGTGTGTACCTTTGTGAAGACTTTTGTGTTGGGATCTTGGAGGGTTATGCAGTTTTTTAACAATCACCTGAATTCAGTCCTCTGGTTAGTCCAACTAGTGCAGTTACATTTAAGGTTCTTTGTGGTGCATTCTCATGGTTGTGTTTATGTGGGTACTTTATCTTCCCTTCACAATTAAAGGAAAATTCCAGTGGATACAACATTTTTGATATGTTTTTTCTTGTAAGATCCCGAATATACATTCACACTGTAGTTTGACCACACTCTTCTGAGAGGATTACTCCCAATTGAGGTTTATTTTTACTTTTCCATTTCTTACTTACTTCCATTTCTTCCATTTCTTACTGAATGCATACAGTAATGCATTCCTACTGTGTTTGCATCATCTCCTTCTTGTCTTTAGTGTCTGAAAGTTTTACCACTGTGTGCCTTGATAACATGTTCCTTTTTTCAGTTCTGCAGTTATTGAACCTCTGGAATTCTTAGTTCTAGGATTCCTATAATAGCTGGGGAATTGTCCATGATACTGTTGAGTAGATTATCAAATACTTTTTTCTTCACCTTCAGGATTGCCTGTAATATAGTCACCAAATGACATATGTACTTAACCCTTCCTGCAATCTTTGTAAAGATTTATTTGTTTTTGGGCGCCTAAAGTCCTTGCCATGAACGTGACAGGATCCCATATGGGAACCCATATGGAAAGCTCCACTTTCCATCCACCTCCCTTCCTGTGGCCTGGGAAGTCAGTCAAGGATGACCCAAAGCCTTGGGACTCTGCACGCATGTGGGAAACTTGGAGGAAGTTCCTGGCTCCTGGCTGTAGATTGGCACAGCACCGGCCGCTGCGGTGCTTGAGGAGTGAATCATTGGACGGAAGATCTTCTTCTCTGTCTCTCCTCCATTGTGTATATCTGACTTTGTAACAAAATAAATAAATAAATAAATCTTAAAAGAAGCTGGACAAAGATTGATTTATTTCTACTGGAAAGTCAGATATGCAGAGAGAAGTAGAGACAGAGAGGAAGGTCTTCCATCAGCTGACTACCTCCCCAGCAGGCCACAAGGGCCAGAGCTGAGCAGATCCTAAGCCAGTAAGCCAGCAGCCTGGGGCGTCTTCTGGATCTCCTATGTGGGTTCAGCGTCCCATGGCCATGGGCCCATCCTCGACTGCTTTCCCTGGCCACAAGCAGGGAACTGGATGGGAAGCAGAGTTAGAACCTGTGTCCCTATCAGATCCCTGATTGCAATCCAAGCACTTTATCCACGAGGTTATTGCACAAAGCACTTTTGCTGCACGTTTGGCATGACATCGGTATTTCACAATGTTTGTCCCCACTATCGGACATTGTCTTTTGTTTTACTCTTTTCCAACTAGTCTTCTCTTAAAACAATCAACCCTATATTTAATTCACTGACTTGGTGGTCATTCTAAGTCTCTAACCTAGGTATCTTTTTTTGGTCTCTTTTGTTCCTCTTCTCCCTTCCAACTTTCTCTGTCTTCCTCTCTCTGTGTTCTCTCTCTCTTTCGTCATGCCAACCTCACACTGTTCCTGAATAATCAGCAGCTTTTGCTTAAAACACAAGATGGACCTATTAATAAGGAAATATAACATTTAGGTGGGTATATCACCTCAGTTTGAATCTCAGGGATTCTTGACTTTCCAACACTCTGCACTTATGAGCAACAGCCGATTGACAATAGTTGTGTGTGCGTGTGTGCGTGCGTGCGTGCGTGTGTGTGTGTGTGTGTGTGTGTGTGTGTGTGTGATTGAAGCCTCATGTCCAAGAGCCTAAAGCAAGTATTTGCTGGTGAACCTCATAAAGGAAGGCGATGGATACAAGCATTGCAATTAGTGAATATGAGAACCAGGGCTATGGGTGGGCGTGCTGGGTGCGCATCCTGGAGAGGCAGCAGCACCTGCCAGCACCTGTAACAAAATAAATGCAGGATCTGTGAGGCTGAACCAGGTATCAGGATTCATTGATGTGTAAAAAAGTCAAATGTGCTGTAGGATAGCCTGGACCAGTCGGCTGCACTTACCAGCATGTGCAGGTACCAAAGATGGGCTGGGCTTGGAGGGGCTGTTTGGGTGCTGACTAGGCTGCAGCTCCCGTTTTGTGTGTGAGGGCCGGATGTGTGGTGTGCAGGTTTGGGCTGGTCAGGAAGAACCATTAGTTAGTGCACAAGGTGTACCTGGGGACCTTCTTCAACCACCAGCGTGTGTGTAGAATGAACTGTATTGCGTGTGTAGGATGATGCAGGGACTGACTGAGCAGAGCCTTGCACCGACTGGTACACATGGGAATCATGTCTGGGGTCAGCTCTGATCAGTTTTCTTTGAGTAGACCTCACACTTGGACCATGAGACTCAAGATTACAGCCTTAGGTAAAACCACAGGACTTATGTTCTGCTCGTGATATACACAGGTCATAAGTGGGACTCAGTTGATGAAGCCAGTGAAGTAGATGACACACCAAGATGTCCCTAGAGCACATGGCAGATCAACAAGGCTGGATGAGGATGTCTAGTATCATGACAGAGGGTAGAGGGCAGAGCAACCCTCCTGACCTAGCTTTCACCACAAGAATCTGGCCACGTGGAGCCTCCAAGGTGGTCTGTGTCAGTCAATGACCCTTGGAAGGATTTCCTCAACCTTACAGCAATGAAATCAACAGCATCTCAGAACTGCTCAAACCCTTGCTACATGCTCCACATCAGAGATTCTGGGATGACATCTAGCGGCCCCATTCCCTCATCCCTATTTAGGTACTGATGCTCTAAAGCCGCTGGAGACAGTTCTCTCCCTTCTTCTCCCCATTCCTCCCAAACAGACAAAGGAAAAGAAAAGCACAAATGTAAACAATTTTCTCATCCACTTTGCCCTTTTCCTAGACCCTTTCCACCCTAATCAGTGTTCCATATGGCCATAAATCCTGCCTTATTATACTAAACATCATCAAAGACTGCTTCTTAATTTCAAAGAAAAACAAAACAAAACTGAAGTCGATCAGGGTTTCCTCCCTGAATCTGAAAAAAGAACCATGAAACACAAATGTAACAAGTCACAAGATTTATTTTTTCTTCAGCACTATTCTGGGTTAACATACAGAGCTGCGTTCATGTATCGCTAACACTTCTGCATGTTCTTGCATGTGTTCTGTTTGTGAGACAATGATGTCATTCTTCTCCAGAATGCTTTCCAGGTGAACACACTTCTGACCCATTTGATCCTAGTTCTTGAAGTGCTCTGAAAGACACAAATATGTACAGAGAGGCATTTTCTCAAAACAACACTAAACGTGTTTCAAATGATCCAGGGTCTGCATAAGCAGCTCTGCTCTCCTCATGGGTGACCTTCCATTACAGCTCCACACCACACTAAGCTAGATTTTTTTCTTATGCAGAGTAATTGCCTGTATTAACTGAGATGTGGAAACTGCCCCAAGGAAGCAGAGAGACATACATTACCATAACCTAGATCAACGGTCAGTGCTAACTGCCAGTGCATGCCATAAATGCCCATGGGTACTTGTGGAAACAGTGACAGGGACAGAGACAGTGACAGCTTACATACTGGCACAAACACATGCCAGGATGCTTTGGAGATGACAGCATGAGTAGAGCAGCAACGAACACATCCATAAAAGTGAAGCGAACCATCCAGATTACCTGGTTTCTCAGTGGGTGTGCATGTCGCCAGCCATTACCTGTTCTCTAACACACATCTGCAGTAACACTCCGTGAAGCTAACAGAGCTACTGGAGAAATGAGGACGTGGATGGCCCTGGAGGACCTGTGTATGTCAACCCCTTACTTCCTCTAATATCAGCTCCTCTCTCTGGGAAATAAGAGGTGACCGTGTGTCTAATGACAATCTCTTCATCCCCAACTCCTGGGTTCCTCACCATCCTTCATGCCGTCTCCAGATGTTGGGAGCCCAAGTAGTAGGGCAAGGGGTTGACCCAAACGTCCTCGCTGATGATCTGGCAGGAGACAGGGACAAGTCAGCTCACTGCTGGGTCCCCATTTCTCCAACGCCCAGGAACTCACCAAACTGACTTTTGAAAACACACGGGAACACCCACCTCGGCAATCCAGTCAGAACCTGCCACAGTGTGGTCCGCAAGCCAGCTGAAGATACTGAGATTGTTGTTACAGTACCTGCTTCTGCGGGCCTCATGTCTATACTTGCGACGCCACTTAACTGGAGTGGAATGATACATGGTGTATCCTACAGGAAGCAAAGAATGTAGCAGGGGGTGAGATCACACTGGCATGACTTGAACCTCATGTCCAACACCTAAGTCTCTGAGAAACTTCTCACCATGGCTGTTGGTCAGATATTCCTTAACAATCACTTTATTGGAGAAGTAGGGGTTGATCCCAAAGAATAACATGATCTTGCAGTAATTACCAGGAGGCTCCAGTTCATCTACCTGCAGAGACAACAGGGAGCCCATGCAAACTTTCCTGATTTGTTCTCACTCAACTTCTGAGGTGGGTCATGTTTCTCACTGTGCTTTGTACCACACACCAGCCTGAGGATCCCTGGGCTCACCTGTAAGTTGATCATGTAGCTAAGGATGCCCTTATCCTTGTCACACACTATGGCTGACATCTGTGGATGATTCACAAACTGCCTATGTCAAGGAACTTTAAGATTATAGGGACAAAATGTCTGTGGCAACGAGGGAAGAGCAATGCTCTGACCAGCTGTGAAGGGTGCAGATTCCTGATGACCACGTTCGGTGCTATGTCTCAAAGACTCAGCATACCTTCCCAGTCCGAGCTAGGGCAGATTTAAATGACCCATGGTCGAAAGTCCGCTCTCCTGGCAATCGGGACTTTTTTACACTGGTGCATCTGCACAAGGCTCACGCTGTGCACGCCAGCACTCTCCATTGAGACACAGCAGATAAAAGGATACAACCATGGCCCAGAAGCCAGGCATTTCCTGAATGATCATCGCTCTGCGTTCCTGCAGAGCATTGCGCCTCTGCAACAGCCTCTGCTTCAGCCTCTCATGGGCCCTGGTCGATGGATGTCTCCCACGACGCACTTGCACCTGGGGGGCTCCCAGTTGCTCCAGAACAGGTTGGAGGGCCCTTGACCCAAATGCCGGTGGGGCCTGCTGGTTCTCATGCCGCCTTTCCTGGTGGGCAACACAGACTGCTAGGAGCTCCTGCTCCTCTCCTCCTCCTCTGCTCACCTCCCTCCAGCACGCTCCTCCCACCTCCTGCTCAGCCACTACCCCAGCACCTTCAAAGTACACAGCAGCCATGTTGATGCTGCTGCCGCCCAGCAGGGCCGGACTCTCTCCCTCAGCTCACAGACCTCACTTTCCTGGGGTTCTCCTCAGAACGGACACAGGGCCCCTTTTCCCAGCAATGGACACAAACCGCCTGGCACCTGACGGCAGTGGTAGCTGCGCAGGCCCTGCCGCCTTTCCTGCGAGGAGGCTCCATGTAGGGCCTCTTTCCTAAAGCCCCTCTTGGCCCTTCTACCCGCCCCGCACCACAGCCATACTCCACCTCAGTGGATTCTGGGCCCGGGTCTGCAGCTGTTGCCATCCTGAAAGGAGCGTGTGGGGAATGTCCCGACTTCTCCCTGCCTGAACACTGCCCGGGTCACCCCAGGGCCCCGCACTGTCTCCCGGAAGTGGCGACAGGCCAACGCCAGGCGCATGCGCAGAGATCTCGGCGTTGACGCGGGGCGGGGCGACGCAGTGCGTGGAGTGGACCCCCGACCCACCCCCAGCGTGCTGAGCTCTCCCGGGAAGTGCGGTGTGCGAACAGGAAAGCGAGTGTGTCAACCTGAGCCTGGCCCCAGGCTCCCTGTGCACAGGGAGGGGAGCCTTTGCGGGGTGTGCCCAGCTCAGCCTTGTACCAGGGATGCAGGGTGCGGGTGAAGGGGGCAGACAGCAGCCCTCCTGTCTGACACGGGCTGCCTGGGTTCAGCCCTGCTGCTGGGCCATGTTTCTGGTGTAGGCATGCTGAGGCAGCCATTGTGGGTCTGCTGGAAGAAAAGCATGTGGAAGGACACGTGCCCAGAGTGGGCTAATATACGATTGCTCTGGTGGTGGGTCCTGGGTGGCTTTGGTGGGCTCCCTGCCCCACCATGCTGTGGGTTGCTGGATCCCCTGTCCTTAAGATCTCTATTTGGATTACTGGGCCTGTGGTGCAGACAAGTTCTTTGGGAATGTGGGATTCTTGCCGCCTTCCCGGCCTGGTCTTCACATTGCAGGCAACTCAATGTTAACAGAGTTGCCAAGCTCGAGGTTTTCTTTTCTTCCCATTTCTTCCCCCCCGCCCTCTTTACTTTTTAAAGATGTATTTGTTTTTTGTCAGAAATGCAGATAAACAGAAAGGAGGAGAGAGACAGTGAGGAAGGTCTTCCATCTGTAAGGTCACTCACTCCACAAGCTACCACAATGGCTGGGGCTCCGCCTATGCGAAGTCAGGGGCCTCTTGCAGGTCTCCCGCTTACGTGCAGGGCCCAAAAGCTTTCGGCCGTTCTCGATTGCTGTCCCAGGCCACAAGAAGGGAGCTGGATGGGAAGCAGGACTGCCAGGATTAGAATCCGTGCCCATTTAGGATTCTGGCACTTTCAAGGCAAGGACCTTAACAGCTAGGGTATCATGCTGGGCCCCAAGTTCAAGGCTTTCAATCACAGCTTGTGCCGCCGTGATGCTCAAGGAACTTCCATTAACCTGCTTACTTGCATTGGGCAAGCGTCACCTGGCAACCTGAGTTTTCCGCCAGGTAAAAGTTGACTGAAGTCCAGCGTCCATAGTGCATTGTGTGTGGGGGAGGCGGGGGTATAGTGCGAGGAAGGGAGGAGTAAAATTCCTTTTGGCTCACTTTTGGAATGTCGCATATACAGCAAAATAAATGTTCCTCCATATAAATCGTGTTTATCTCTTTTGAGTGTGTAGGTTAATTATGTGGAAGCAGGGCCACAGAGATCAAGGGTGAACAATGTATACAAGTGCACACACATGAAGGAACACTCATGCAGGAATCTGTGTGAGAGAAAGGCATCACAACATGTTTTGCGTGTGTCTGGCCAGTTACTCAACAGGTGACTTTAAGGTGCCTGCTGGCAGAATGTGGAGTTCTGGAGTTCGTCCTGGGCCTCTCAACTGGAAAGCAGGGTCCAAAGCACTGGGCCCTTTGGAGGCTGTTTCCTACTGTGTTAGAGAGAGGGTGGTGGTACTACTGGAGCAGAAGTGTCTCCAAGCAGACTCATAGGGAAAGTCAGTGAGTGGGCCAAAATAGCAGGCATAATTTGGTTCTTGTATTCAGTTTCTCACTCCTACTGTTGCTTGGGAAACAACCCAAGTTTCAAATGTCAGGCGTCGACAGAGGGGTCACAAATCACGTGTCCATGGGGCCGTTCCCTCGCCTGGTGGCTAAATCTTCACCTTGTATTCACCAGGAACACATCCGGCTGCCGGTGCATCCTGGCTGCTCCATTTCACAGCTCAGCTCCCAGCTTGTGGCCTGGGTTCCCAGCCGACCCAGCTCAAAGCCTAGGGATCCTGCACCCATGTGGGAGACCAAGAAGAGGCTGGTGACATTCCGTCAGCTCAGCTCCAGCCATTACGACCACGTGGTAAGTGAATTTACAGATGGAAGATCTTTCTCTGTCTCTCCTCGTCTCTTTGTAAATCTGCCTTTCCAGTATAAAGAAATACATCCTTAAAACATAAATATGTGTCCCGATGAGTACTGACCATGGGGTTTAGAAGAAGTTCTTGATGAGTTGCAGGTGATGCCTTATGTTCTTTTTTTTTTTTTTAAGATTATTTATTTTTATTACAAAGTCAGATATACAGAGAGGAGGAGGGACAGAGAGGAAAATCTTCCGGCCGATGAGGGCAACGGTCGGTGCTGTGCTGATCTAAAGCCGGGAACCAGGAACCTGTTCCAGGTCTCCCGCACAGGTGCAGGTCTCAAGACTTGGGCTGTCCTGGACTGCTTTCCCAGGCCACTAGCAGGGAGCTGGATGGGAAGTGGAGCTGCCGGGATTAGAACCGGCGCCCATATGTGATCCTGGCGTGGTCAAGGCAAGGACTTTAGCCACTAGGCCACAACGCCGGGCCCGATGCCTTATGTTCTTGAGGACATAGAAGCCAACCAGCTCTTTAAAGGAAAGCAGACATTAAGAACTTTATAAGAAATGTGTTTCAATAGCATCAGGCCTTTCAGAAAGATGTAGGCCAGGGAAGGCAGTGGTTTTGTTTGTTTTTCCTTCCTGGCTAAGAAGGTTAGGGTGTTGCTAGAACTGTGAGAGCTGCCTGCTTGGATGTGTGGGGTGAAGGAAAAGCTGACCAGTTGGGATGCCTGAGAGTGGGGTAAGGGATGGAGGAACACGTGGCAGTGGTAATGGTTCGCATGGTTTGCAGATGTGAGGGAGGGCAATGATGACATTTACCTCCGGGTTGTTCCATTGGGAGCATCATGTCATCTGCACCCATGCCTACTTTGACTTCCTCTTTTTCTTTACTGTGCCATGTATTTGTTTCTTTCTCCTCCCTGTCAGTTTGGCAAATGATGGCGTCCTTGGTTTGCTTCATGTCTGAGAGCAGACAGAGCTTTCCACAATGCAGTAAGAATGGCAATTGGTTTTGATATGTATCCTTTATATTTTGAGTAGAGTTCTTTGTGTAACTATTTTGTGAAAGTGTTTTTATCTTTTTCTCTTTATCTTGGTGGGGCGTTAATTCTTACATGATGCCTCTTTACAGATGTTTGAATCTGTTCAGTTGGCCTTATGTCTTTGTTTCTCTATCTATCTATCTAACTATCTTTACACTTACTGAGTTAGAAATGGTGAAGCAGCTTTGCCATTGCTGGATGATGGTGATTTGAATACGATGTGTGATTATTTCTGAAGGTTTTGTATTTGATGCCATAATCCATTGTTAGGGAGTTTATGTGCCTGTTCATGGGAAGTATGGCTGTATAGCTTTTGCTATTTCATAGACTTGGTATTGGAATCAAAGTTGTGCTGCCTCAGAAAAGAAGTCAGGCAGAGTTCTGTTCTGCTGACTAGTTACCTATCTACCTTTACTGATGTTCTCTCTTACTTACTTGTCCTTAATAGGAGTAGAGCATGGAAGTCAGCCATTGTTACTCTCCTGGGATATGTCTCTGCCTTTTGATCTGAAAATATGTTGCCGTGTGCTTCAGGATGATATTATTTTAGGTGTGTGTATATTTGGATTCTCTATTGCTGAATTTTAAACTAAGCTGCTTTTTCCTGTCAAAATAGGACATCATGTTTAGCTCTTTTCAATCTGTGTGTACCTTTGTGAAGACTTTTGTGTTGGGATCTTGGAGGGTTATGCAGTTTTTTAACAATCACCTGAATTCAGTCCTCTGGTTAGTCCAACTAGTGCAGTTACATTTAAGGTTCTTTGTGGTGCATTCTCATGGTTGTGTTTATGTGGGTACTTTATCTTCCCTTCACAATTAAAGGAAAATTCCAGTGGATACAACATTTTTGATATGTTTTTTCTTGTAAGATCCCGAATATACATTCACACTGTAGTTTGACCACACTCTTCTGAGAGGATTACTCCCAATTGAGGTTTATTTTTACTTTTCCATTTCTTACTTACTTCCATTTCTTCCATTTCTTACTGAATGCATACAGTAATGCATTCCTACTGTGTTTGCATCATCTCCTTCTTGTCTTTAGTGTCTGAAAGTTTTACCACTGTGTGCCTTGATAACATGTTCCTTTTTTCAGTTCTGCAGTTATTGAACCTCTGGAATTCTTAGTTCTAGGATTCCTATAATAGCTGGGGAATTGTCCATGATACCGTTGAGTAGATTATCAAATACTTTTTTCTTCACCTTCAGGATTGCCTGTAATATAGTCACCAAATGACATATGTACTTAACCCTTCCTGCAATCTTTGTAAAGATTTATTTGTTTTTGGGCGCCTAAAGTCCTTGCCATGAACGTGACAGGATCCCATATGGGAACCCATATGGAAAGCTCCACTTTCCATCCACCTCCCTTCCTGTGGCCTGGGAAGTCAGTCAAGGATGACCCAAAGCCTTGGGACTCTGCACGCATGTGGGAAACTTGGAGGAAGTTCCTGGCTCCTGGCTGTAGATTGGCACAGCACCGGCCGCTGCGGTGCTTGAGGAGTGAATCATTGGACGGAAGATCTTCTTCTCTGTCTCTCCTCCATTGTGTATATCTGACTTTGTAACAAAATAAATAAATAAATAAATCTTAAAAGAAGCTGGACAAAGATTGATTTATTTCTACTGGAAAGTCAGATATGCAGAGAGAAGTAGAGACAGAGAGGAAGGTCTTCCATCAGCTGACTACCTCCCCAGCAGGCCACAAGGGCCAGAGCTGAGCAGATCCTAAGCCAGTAAGCCAGCAGCCTGGGGCGTCTTCTGGATCTCCTATGTGGGTTCAGCGTCCCATGGCCATGGGCCCATCCTCGACTGCTTTCCCTGGCCACAAGCAGGGAACTGGATGGGAAGCAGAGTTAGAACCTGTGTCCCTATCAGATCCCTGATTGCAATCCAAGCACTTTATCCACGAGGTTATTGCACAAAGCACTTTTGCTGCACGTTTGGCATGACATCGGTATTTCACAATGTTTGTCCCCACTATCGGACATTGTCTTTTGTTTTACTCTTTTCCAACTAGTCTTCTCTTAAAACAATCAACCCTATATTTAATTCACTGACTTGGTGGTCATTCTAAGTCTCTAACCTAGGTATCTTTTTTTGGTCTCTTTTGTTCCTCTTCTCCCTTCCAACTTTCTCTGTCTTCCTCTCTCTGTGTTCTCTCTCTCTTTCGTCATGCCAACCTCACACTGTTCCTGAATAATCAGCAGCTTTTGCTTAAAACACAAGATGGACCTATTAATAAGGAAATATAACATTTAGGTGGGTATATCACCTCAGTTTGAATCTCAGGGATTCTTGACTTTCCAACACTCTGCACTTATGAGCAACAGCCGATTGACAATAGTTGTGTGTGCGTGTGTGCGTGCGTGCGTGCGTGCGTGTGTGTGTGTGTGTGTGTGTGTGTGTGATTGAAGCCTCATGTCCAAGAGCCTAAAGCAAGTATTTGCTGGTGAACCTCATAAAGGAAGGCGATGGATACAAGCATTGCAATTAGTGAATATGAGAACCAGGGCTATGGGTGGGCGTGCTGGGTGCGCATCCTGGAGAGGCAGCAGCACCTGCCAGCACCTGTAACAAAATAAATGCAGGATCTGTGAGGCTGAACCAGGTATCAGGATTCATTGATGTGTAAAAAAGTCAAATGTGCTGTAGGATAGCCTGGACCAGTCGGCTGCACTTACCAGCATGTGCAGGTACCAAAGATGGGCTGGGCTTGGAGGGGCTGTTTGGGTGCTGACTAGGCTGCAGCTCCCGTTTTGTGTGTGAGGGCCGGATGTGTGGTGTGCAGGTTTGGGCTGGTCAGGAAGAACCATTAGTTAGTGCACAAGGTGTACCTGGGGACCTTCTTCAACCACCAGCGTGTGTGTAGAATGAACTGTATTGCGTGTGTAGGATGATGCAGGGACTGACTGAGCAGAGCCTTGCACCGACTGGTACACATGGGAATCATGTCTGGGGTCAGCTCTGATCAGTTTTCTTTGAGTAGACCTCACACTTGGACCATGAGACTCAAGATTACAGCCTTAGGTAAAACCACAGGACTTATGTTCTGCTCGTGATATACACAGGTCATAAGTGGGACTCAGTTGATGAAGCCAGTGAAGTAGATGACACACCAAGATGTCCCTAGAGCACATGGCAGATCAACAAGGCTGGATGAGGATGTCTAGTATCATGACAGAGGGTAGAGGGCAGAGCAACCCTCCTGACCTAGCTTTCACCACAAGAATCTGGCCACGTGGAGCCTCCAAGGTGGTCTGTGTCAGTCAATGACCCTTGGAAGGATTTCCTCAACCTTACAGCAATGAAATCAACAGCATCTCAGAACTGCTCAAACCCTTGCTACATGCTCCACATCAGAGATTCTGGGATGACATCTAGCGGCCCCATTCCCTCATCCCTATTTAGGTACTGATGCTCTAAAGCCGCTGGAGACAGTTCTCTCCCTTCTTCTCCCCATTCCTCCCAAACAGACAAAGGAAAAGAAAAGCACAAATGTAAACAATTTTCTCATCCACTTTGCCCTTTTCCTAGACCCTTTCCACCCTAATCAGTGTTCCATATGGCCATAAATCCTGCCTTATTATACTAAACATCATCAAAGACTGCTTCTTAATTTCAAAGAAAAACAAAACAAAACTGAAGTCGATCAGGGTTTCCTCCCTGAATCTGAAAAAAGAACCATGAAACACAAATGTAACAAGTCACAAGATTTATTTTTTCTTCAGCACTATTCTGGGTTAACATACAGAGCTGCGTTCATGTATCGCTATCACTTCTGCATGTTCTTGCATGTGTTCTGTTTGTGAGACAATGATGTCATTCTTCTCCAGAATGCTTTCCAGGTGAACACACTTCTGACCCATTTGATCCTAGTTCTTGAAGTGCTCTGAAAGACACAAATATGTACAGAGAGGCATTTTCTCAAAACAACACTAAACGTGTTTCAAATGATCCAGGGTCTGCATAAGCAGCTCTGCTCTCCTCATGGGTGACCTTCCATTACAGCTCCACACCACACTAAGCTAGATTTTTTTCTTATGCAGAGTAATTGCCTGTATTAACTGAGATGTGGAAACTGCCCCAAGGAAGCAGAGAGACATACATTACCATAACCTAGATCAACGGTCAGTGCTAACTGCCAGTGCATGCCATAAATGCCCATGGGTACTTGTGGAAACAGTGACAGGGACAGAGACAGTGACAGCTTACATACTGGCACAAACACATGCCAGGATGCTTTGGAGATGACAGCATGAGTAGAGCAGCAACGAACACATCCATAAAAGTGAAGCGAACCATCCAGATTACCTGGTTTCTCAGTGGGTGTGCATGTCGCCAGCCATTACCTGTTCTCTAACACACATCTGCAGTAACACTCCGTGAAGCTAACAGAGCTACTGGAGAAATGAGGACGTGGATGGCCCTGGAGGACCTGTGTATGTCAACCCCTTACTTCCTCTAATATCAGCTCCTCTCTCTGGGAAATAAGAGGTGACCGTGTGTCTAATGACAATCTCTTCATCCCCAACTCCTGGGTTCCTCACCATCCTTCATGCCGTCTCCAGATGTTGGGAGCCCAAGTAGTAGGGCAAGGGGTTGACCCAAACGTCCTCGCTGATGATCTGGCAGGAGACAGGGACAAGTCAGCTCACTGCTGGGTCCCCATTTCTCCAACGCCCAGGAACTCACCAAACTGACTTTTGAAAACACACGGGAACACCCACCTCGGCAATCCAGTCAGAACCTGCCACAGTGTGGTCCGCAAGCCAGCTGAAGATACTGAGATTGTTGTTACAGTACCTGCTTCTGCGGGCCTCATGTCTATACTTGCGACGCCACTTAACTGGAGTGGAATGATACATGGTGTATCCTACAGGAAGCAAAGAATGTAGCAGGGGGTGAGATCACACTGGCATGACTTGAACCTCATGTCCAACACCTAAGTCTCTGAGAAACTTCTCACCATGGCTGTTGGTCAGATATTCCTTAACAATCACTTTATTGGAGAAGTAGGGGTTGATCCCAAAGAATAACATGATCTTGCAGTAATTACCAGGAGGCTCCAGTTCATCTACCTGCAGAGACAACAGGGAGCCCATGCAAACTTTCCTGATTTGTTCTCACTCAACTTCTGAGGTGGGTCATGTTTCTCACTGTGCTTTGTACCACACACCAGCCTGAGGATCCCTGGGCTCACCTGTAAGTTGATCATGTAGCTAAGGATGCCCTTATCCTTGTCACACACTATGGCTGACATCTGTGGATGATTCACAAACTGCCTATGTCAAGGAACTTTAAGATTATAGGGACAAAATGTCTGTGGCAACGAGGGAAGAGCAATGCTCTGACCAGCTGTGAAGGGTGCAGATTCCTGATGACCACGTTCGGTGCTATGTCTCAAAGACTCAGCATACCTTCCCAGTCCGAGCTAGGGCAGATTTAAATGGCCCATGGTCGAAAGTCCGCTCTCCTGGCAATCGGGACTTTTTTACACTGGTGCATCTGCACAAGGCTCACGCTGTGCACGCCAGCACTCTCCATTGAGACACAGCAGATAAAAGGATACAACCATGGCCCAGAAGCCAGGCATTTCCTGAATGATCATCGCTCTGCGTTCCTGCAGAGCATTGCGCCTCTGCAACAGCCTCTGCTTCAGCCTCTCATGGGCCCTGGTCGATGGATGTCTCCCACGACGCACTTGCACCTGGGGGGCTCCCAGTTGCTCCAGAACAGGTTGGAGGGCCCTTGACCCAAATGCCGGTGGGGCCTGCTGGTTCTCATGCCGCCTTTCCTGGTGGGCAACACAGACTGCTAGGAGCTCCTGCTCCTCTCCTCCTCCTCTGCTCACCTCCCTCCAGCACGCTCCTCCCACCTCCTGCTCAGCCACTACCCCAGCACCTTCAAAGTACACAGCAGCCATGTTGATGCTGCTGCCGCCCAGCAGGGCCGGACTCTCTCCCTCAGCTCACAGACCTCACTTTCCTGGGGTTCTCCTCAGAACGGACACAGGGCCCCTTTTCCCAGCAATGGACACAAACCGCCTGGCACCTGACGGCAGTGGTAGCTGCGCAGGCCCTGCCGCCTTTCCTGCGAGGAGGCTCCATGTAGGGCCTCTTTCCTAAAGCCCCTCTTGGCCCTTCTACCCGCCCCGCACCACAGCCATACTCCACCTCAGTGGATTCTGGGCCCGGGTCTGCAGCTGTTGCCATCCTGAAAGGAGCGTGTGGGGAATGTCCCGACTTCTCCCTGCCTGAACACTGCCCGGGTCACCCCAGGGCCCCGCACTGTCTCCCGGAAGTGGCGACAGGCCAACGCCAGGCGCATGCGCAGAGATCTCGGCGTTGACGCGGGGCGGGGCGACGCAGTGCGTGGAGTGGACCCCCGACCCACCCCCAGCGTGCTGAGCTCTCCCGGGAAGTGCGGTGTGCGAACAGGAAAGCGAGTGTGTCAACCTGAGCCTGGCCCCAGGCTCCCTGTGCACAGGGAGGGGAGCCTTTGCGGGGTGTGCCCAGCTCAGCCTTGTACCAGGGATGCAGGGTGCGGGTGAAGGGGGCAGACAGCAGCCCTCCTGTCTGACACGGGCTGCCTGGGTTCAGCCCTGCTGCTGGGCCATGTTTCTGGTGTAGGCATGCTGAGGCAGCCATTGTGGGTCTGCTGGAAGAAAAGCATGTGGAAGGACACGTGCCCAGAGTGGGCTAATATACGATTGCTCTGGTGGTGGGTCCTGGGTGGCTTTGGTGGGCTCCCTGCCCCACCATGCTGTGGGTTGCTGGATCCCCTGTCCTTAAGATCTCTATTTGGATTACTGGGCCTGTGGTGCAGACAAGTTCTTTGGGAATGTGGGATTCTTGCCGCCTTCCCGGCCTGGTCTTCACATTGCAGGCAACTCAATGTTAACAGAGTTGCCAAGCTCGAGGTTTTCTTTTCTTCCCATTTCTTCCCCCCCGCCCTCTTTACTTTTTAAAGATGTATTTGTTTTTTGTCAGAAATGCAGATAAACAGAAAGGAGGAGAGAGACAGTGAGGAAGGTCTTCCATCTGTAAGGTCACTCACTCCACAAGCTACCACAATGGCTGGGGCTCCGCCTATGCGAAGTCAGGGGCCTCTTGCAGGTCTCCCGCTTACGTGCAGGGCCCAAAAGCTTTCGGCCGTTCTCGATTGCTGTCCCAGGCCACAAGAAGGGAGCTGGATGGGAAGCAGGACTGCCAGGATTAGAATCCGTGCCCATTTAGGATTCTGGCACTTTCAAGGCAAGGACCTTAACAGCTAGGGTATCATGCTGGGCCCCAAGTTCAAGGCTTTCAATCACAGCTTGTGCCGCCGTGATGCTCAAGGAACTTCCATTAACCTGCTTACTTGCATTGGGCAAGCGTCACCTGGCAACCTGAGTTTTCCGCCAGGTAAAAGTTGACTGAAGTCCAGCGTCCATAGTGCATTGTGTGTGGGGGAGGCGGGGGTATAGTGCGAGGAAGGGAGGAGTAAAATTCCTTTTGGCTCACTTTTGGAATGTCGCATATACAGCAAAATAAATGTTCCTCCATATAAATCGTGTTTATCTCTTTTGAGTGTGTAGGTTAATTATGTGGAAGCAGGGCCACAGAGATCAAGGGTGAACAATGTATACAAGTGCACACACATGAAGGAACACTCATGCAGGAATCTGTGTGAGAGAAAGGCATCACAACATGTTTTGCGTGTGTCTGGCCAGTTACTCAACAGGTGACTTTAAGGTGCCTGCTGGCAGAATGTGGAGTTCTGGAGTTCGTCCTGGGCCTCTCAACTGGAAAGCAGGGTCCAAAGCACTGGGCCCTTTGGAGGCTGTTTCCTACTGTGTTAGAGAGAGGGTGGTGGTACTACTGGAGCAGAAGTGTCTCCAAGCAGACTCATAGGGAAAGTCAGTGAGTGGGCCAAAATAGCAGGCATAATTTGGTTCTTGTATTCAGTTTCTCACTCCTACTGTTGCTTGGGAAACAACCCAAGTTTCAAATGTCAGGCGTCGACAGAGGGGTCACAAATCACGTGTCCATGGGGCCGTTCCCTCGCCTGGTGGCTAAATCTTCACCTTGTATTCACCAGGAACACATCCGGCTGCCGGTGCATCCTGGCTGCTCCATTTCACAGCTCAGCTCCCAGCTTGTGGCCTGGGTTCCCAGCCGACCCAGCTCAAAGCCTAGGGATCCTGCACCCATGTGGGAGACCAAGAAGAGGCTGGTGACATTCCGTCAGCTCAGCTCCAGCCATTACGACCACGTGGTAAGTGAATTTACAGATGGAAGATCTTTCTCTGTCTCTCCTCGTCTCTTTGTAAATCTGCCTTTCCAGTATAAAGAAATACATCCTTAAAACATAAATATGTGTCCCGATGAGTACTGACCATGGGGTTTAGAAGAAGTTCTTGATGAGTTGCAGGTGATGCCTTATGTTCTTTTTTTTTTTTTTAAGATTATTTATTTTTATTACAAAGTCAGATATACAGAGAGGAGGAGGGACAGAGAGGAAAATCTTCCGGCCGATGAGGGCAACGGTCGGTGCTGTGCTGATCTAAAGCCGGGAACCAGGAACCTGTTCCAGGTCTCCCGCACAGGTGCAGGTCTCAAGACTTGGGCTGTCCTGGACTGCTTTCCCAGGCCACTAGCAGGGAGCTGGATGGGAAGTGGAGCTGCCGGGATTAGAACCGGCGCCCATATGTGATCCTGGCGTGGTCAAGGCAAGGACTTTAGCCACTAGGCCACAACGCCGGGCCCGATGCCTTATGTTCTTGAGGACATAGAAGCCAACCAGCTCTTTAAAGGAAAGCAGACATTAAGAACTTTATAAGAAATGTGTTTCAATAGCATCAGGCCTTTCAGAAAGATGTAGGCCAGGGAAGGCAGTGGTTTTGTTTGTTTTTCCTTCCTGGCTAAGAAGGTTAGGGTGTTGCTAGAACTGTGAGAGCTGCCTGCTTGGATGTGTGGGGTGAAGGAAAAGCTGACCAGTTGGGATGCCTGAGAGTGGGGTAAGGGATGGAGGAACACGTGGCAGTGGTAATGGTTCGCATGGTTTGCAGATGTGAGGGAGGGCAATGATGACATTTACCTCCGGGTTGTTCCATTGGGAGCATCATGTCATCTGCACCCATGCCTACTTTGACTTCCTCTTTTTCTTTACTGTGCCATGTATTTGTTTCTTTCTCCTCCCTGTCAGTTTGGCAAATGATGGCGTCCTTGGTTTGCTTCATGTCTGAGAGCAGACAGAGCTTTCCACAATGCAGTAAGAATGGCAATTGGTTTTGATATGTATCCTTTATATTTTGAGTAGAGTTCTTTGTGTAACTATTTTGTGAAAGTGTTTTTATCTTTTTCTCTTTATCTTGGTGGGGCGTTAATTCTTACATGATGCCTCTTTACAGATGTTTGAATCTGTTCAGTTGGCCTTATGTCTTTGTTTCTCTATCTATCTATCTAACTATCTTTACACTTACTGAGTTAGAAATGGTGAAGCAGCTTTGCCATTGCTGGATGATGGTGATTTGAATACGATGTGTGATTATTTCTGAAGGTTTTGTATTTGATGCCATAATCCATTGTTAGGGAGTTTATGTGCCTGTTCATGGGAAGTATGGCTGTATAGCTTTTGCTATTTCATAGACTTGGTATTGGAATCAAAGTTGTGCTGCCTCAGAAAAGAAGTCAGGCAGAGTTCTGTTCTGCTGACTAGTTACCTATCTACCTTTACTGATGTTCTCTCTTACTTACTTGTCCTTAATAGGAGTAGAGCATGGAAGTCAGCCATTGTTACTCTCCTGGGATATGTCTCTGCCTTTTGATCTGAAAATATGTTGCCGTGTGCTTCAGGATGATATTATTTTAGGTGTGTGTATATTTGGATTCTCTATTGCTGAATTTTAAACTAAGCTGCTTTTTCCTGTCAAAATAGGACATCATGTTTAGCTCTTTTCAATCTGTGTGTACCTTTGTGAAGACTTTTGTGTTGGGATCTTGGAGGGTTATGCAGTTTTTTAACAATCACCTGAATTCAGTCCTCTGGTTAGTCCAACTAGTGCAGTTACATTTAAGGTTCTTTGTGGTGCATTCTCATGGTTGTGTTTATGTGGGTACTTTATCTTCCCTTCACAATTAAAGGAAAATTCCAGTGGATACAACATTTTTGATATGTTTTTTCTTGTAAGATCCCGAATATACATTCACACTGTAGTTTGACCACACTCTTCTGAGAGGATTACTCCCAATTGAGGTTTATTTTTACTTTTCCATTTCTTACTTACTTCCATTTCTTCCATTTCTTACTGAATGCATACAGTAATGCATTCCTACTGTGTTTGCATCATCTCCTTCTTGTCTTTAGTGTCTGAAAGTTTTACCACTGTGTGCCTTGATAACATGTTCCTTTTTTCAGTTCTGCAGTTATTGAACCTCTGGAATTCTTAGTTCTAGGATTCCTATAATAGCTGGGGAATTGTCCATGATACCGTTGAGTAGATTATCAAATACTTTTTTCTTCACCTTCAGGATTGCCTGTAATATAGTCACCAAATGACATATGTACTTAACCCTTCCTGCAATCTTTGTAAAGATTTATTTGTTTTTGGGCGCCTAAAGTCCTTGCCATGAACGTGACAGGATCCCATATGGGAACCCATATGGAAAGCTCCACTTTCCATCCACCTCCCTTCCTGTGGCCTGGGAAGTCAGTCAAGGATGACCCAAAGCCTTGGGACTCTGCACGCATGTGGGAAACTTGGAGGAAGT